>NW_028126428.1:1077500-1349564 GCF_965194825.1 Balaenoptera physalus
CCTAAGCCGTACCCTAAGCCTAACCCTAAGCCTAACCCTAACCCTAGGCTACCCTTGACTGCTTCTGCCTCCAATAGATTTCCTAAGCACTAGTGTTTTAAGGAACAGCTTAAAAAGAGAATCCTAATGTGATTTCTTTATAATGTGTGTGTTCCTTATATTATCTTAGTGTCTAAGCTCTTCTCCATGGCTGGACCCACAAATAATATTCCTTTACGTGCTAAGGGGTATCTAGAGAGTGGGATAGGTTTAATAACTACCCTAACCCTAACGCGTACCCTAACCCTAACCCCTACCCTAACACTAACACGTACCCTAATCCTAACCCGTACCCTAAACCGAGCCCTAACCCTAACACTAACCCTAACCCTAACCCTAACCCATACCCTACGCCGTACCCGAAGCCCTCCCCGAACCCGTACCCTAAGCCGTACCCTAAGCCTAACCCTAAGCCTAACCCTAACCCTAGGCTACCCTTGACTGCTTCTGCCTCCAATAGATTTCCTAAGCACTAGTGTTTTAAGGAACAGCTTAAAAAGAGTATCGTAATGTGATTTCTTTATAATGGGTGTGTTCCTTATCTTTTCCTAGTGTCTAAACTCTTCTCCATGGCTGGACCCCCAAATAATATTCCTTTACGTGTTAAGGGGTATCTAGAGAGTGGGATAGGTTTAATAACTAACCTAACCCTAATGCGTGCCCTAACCCTAACCCCTACCCTAACCCTAACACGTACCCTAATCCTAACACGTACCCTAAACCGAGCCCTAACCCTAACACTAACCCTAACCCTAACCCTAACCCATACCCTACGCCGTAGCCGAAGCCCTCCCCGAACCCGTACCCGAAGCCGTACCCTAAGCCTAACCCTAACCCTAGGCTACCCTTGACTGCTTCTGCCTCCAATAGATTTCCTAAGCACTAGTGTTTTAAGGAACAGCTTAAAAAGAGAATCCTAATGTGATTTCTTTATAATGGGTGTGTTCCTTATCTTTTCCTAGTGTCTAAACTCTTCTCCATGGCTGGACCCCCAAATAATATTCCTTTACGTGCTAAGGGGTAACTAGAGAGTGGGATAGGTTTAATAACTACCCTAACCCTAACGCGTACCCTAACGCTAACCCCTACCCTAACCCTAACACGTACCCTAATCCTAACCCGTACCCTAAACCGAGCCCTAACCCTAACACTAACCCTAACCCTAACCCTAACCCATACCCTACGCCGTACCCGAAGCCCTCCCCGAACCCGTACCCTAAGCCGTACCCTAAGCCTAACCCTAAGCCTAACCCTAACCCTAGGCTACCCTTGACTGCTTCTGCCTCCAATAGATTTCCTAAGCACTAGTGTTTTAAGGAACAGCTTAAAAAGAGAATCCTAATGTGATTTCTTTATAATGGGTGTGTTCCTTATCTTTTCCTAGTGTCTAAACTCTTCTCCATGGCTGGACCCCCAAACAATATTCCTTTACGTGCTAAGGGGTAACTAGAGAGTGGGATAGGTTTAATAACTACCCTAACCCTAACGCGTACCCTAACGCTAACCCCTACCCTAACCCTAACACGTACCCTAATCCTAACCCGTACCCTAAACCGAGCCCTAACCCTAACACTAACCCTAACCCTAACCCTAACCCATACCCTACGCCGTACCCGAAGCCCTCCCCGAACCCGTACCCTAAGCCGTACCCTAAGCCTAACCCTAAGCCTAACCCTAACCCTAGGCTACCCTTGACTGCTTCTGCCTCCAATAGATTTCCTAAGCACTAGGGTTTTAAGGAACAGCTTAAAAAGAGAATCCTAATGTGATTTCTTTATAATGTGTGTGTTCCTTATATTATCTTAGTGTCTAAACTCTTCTCCATGGCTGGACCCCCAAATAATATTCCTTTACGTGTTAAGGGGTATCTAGAGAGTGGGATAGGTTTAATAACTAACCTAACCCTAATGCGTGCCCTAACCCTAACCCCTACCCTAACCCTAACACGTACCCTAATCCTAACACGTACCCTAAACCGAGCCCTAACCCTAACACTAACCCTAACCCTAACCCTAACCCATACCCTACGCCGTACCCGAAGCCCTCCCCGAACCCGTACCCTAAGCCGTACCCTAAGCCTAACCCTAAGCCTAACCCTAACCCTAGGCTACCCTTGACTGCTTCTGCCTCCAATAGATTTCCTAAGCACTAGTGTTTTAAGGAACAGCTTAAAAAGAGAATCCTAATGTGATTTCTTTATAATGTGTGTGTTCCTTATCTTATCTTAGTGCCTAAACTTTTCTCCATGGATGGACCCCCAAATAATATTCCTTTACGTGCTAAGGGGTATCTAGAGAGTGGGATAGGTTTAATAACTAACCTAACCGTAACGCGTACCCGAACCCTAACCCCTACCCTAACCCTAACACGTACCCTAATCCTAACCCGTACCCTAAACCGAGCCCTAACCCTAACACTAACCCTAACCCTAACCCTAACCCATACCCTACGCCGTACCCGAAGCCCTCCCCAAACCCGTACCCTAAGCCGTACCCTAAGCCTAACCCTAAGCCTAACCCTAACCCTAGGCTACCCTTGACTGCTTCTGCCTCCAATAGATTTCCTAAGCACTAGGGTTTTAAGGAACAGCTTAAAAAGAGAATCCTAATGTGATTTCTTTATAATGTGTGTGTTCCTTATATTATCTTAGTGTCTAAACTCTTCTCCATGGCTGGAGCCCCAAATAATATTCCTTTACGTGCTAAGGGGTATCTAGAGAGTGGGATAGGTTTAATAACTACCCTAACCCTAACGCGTACCCTAACCCTAACCCCTACCCTAACCCTAACACGTACCCTAATCCTAACCCGTACCCTAAACCGAGCCCTAACCCTAACACTAACCCTAACCCTAACCCTAACCCATACCCTACGCAGTACCCGAAGCCCTCCCCGAACCCGTACCCTAAGCCGTACCCTAAGCCTAACCCTAAGCCTAAACCTAACCCTAGGATACCCTTGACTGCTTCTGCCTCCAATAGATTTCCTAAGCACTAGTGTTTTAAGGAACAGCTTAAAAAGAGAATCCTAATGTGATTTCTTTATAATGGGTGTGTTCTTTATCTTTTCCTAGTGTCTAAACTCTTCTCCATGGCTGGACCCCCAAATAATATTCCTTTACGTGCTAAGGGGTAACTAGAGAGTGGGTTAGGTTTAATAACTACCCTAACCCCAACGCGTACCTTAACGCTAACCCCTACCCTAACCCTAACACGTACCCTAATCCTAACCCGTACCCTAAACCGAGCCCTAACCCTAACACTAACCCTAACCCTAACCCTAACCCATACCCTACGCAGTACCCGAAGCCCTCCCCGAACCCGTACCCTAAGCCGTACCCTAAGCCTAACCCTAAGCCTAAACCTAACCCTAGGATACCCTTGACTGCTTCTGCCTCCAATAGATTTCCTAAGCACTAGTGTTTTAAGGAACAGCTTAAAAAGAGAATCCTAATGTGATTTCTTTATAATGGGTGTGTTCTTTATCTTTTCCTAGTGTCTAAACTCTTCTCCATGGCTGGACCCCCAAATAATATTCCTTTACGTGCTAAGGGGTAACTAGAGAGTGGGTTAGGTTTAATAACTACCCTAACCCCAACGCGTACCTTAACGCTAACCCCTACCCTAACCCTAACACGTACCCTAATCCTAACCCGTAACCTAAACCGAGCCCTAACCCTAACACTAACCCTAACCCTAACACTAACCCATACCCTACGCCGTACCCGAAGCCCTCCCCGAACCCGTACCCTAAGGCGTACCCTAAGCCTAACCCTAAGCCTAACCCTAACCCTAGGCTACCCTTGACTGCTTCTGCCTCCAATAGATTTCCTAAGCACTAGTGTTTTAAGGAACAGCTTAAAAAGAGAATCCTAATGTGATTTCTTTATAATGGGTGTGTTCCTTATCTTATCTTAGTGCCTAAACTCTTCTCCATGGCTGGACCCCCAAATAATATTCCTTTATGTGCTAAGGGGTATCTAGAGAGTGGGATAGGTTTAATAACTACCCTAACCGTAACGCGTACCCTAACCCTAACCCCTACCCTAACCCTAACACGTACCCTAATCCTAACCCGTACCCTAAACCGAGCCCTAACCCTAACACTAACCCTAACCCTAACCCTAACCCATACCCTACGCCGTACACGAAGCCCTCCCCGAACACGTACCCTAAGCCGTACCCTAAGCCTAACCCTAAGCCTAACCCTAACCCTAGGCTACCCTTGACTGCTTCTGAATCCAATAGATTTCCTAAGCACTAGTGTTTTAAGGAACAGCTTAAAAAGAGAATCCTAATGTGATTTCTTTATAATGGGTGTGTTCCTTATCTAATCCTAGTGTCTAAACTCTTCTCCATGGCTGGACCCCCAAATAATATTCCTTTATGTGCTAACGGGTATCTAGAGAGTGGGATAGGTTTAATCACTACTCTAACCCTAACGCGTACCCTAACCCTAACCCCTACCCTAGCCCTAACACGTACCCTAATCCTAACCCGTACCCTAAACCGAGCTCTAACCCTAACACCAACCCTAACCCTAACCCTAACACATACCCTACGCCGTACCCGAAGCCCTCCCCGAACACGTACCCTAAGCCGTACCCTAAGCCTAACCCTAAGCCTAACCCTAACCGTAGGCTACCCTTGACTGCTTCTGCCTCCAATAGATTTCCTAAGCACTAGTGTTTTAAGGGACAGCTTAAAAAGAGAATCCTAATGTGATTTCTTTATAATGTGTGTGTTCCTTATATTATCTTAGTGTCTAAACTCTTCTCCATGGCTGGACCCCCAAATAATATTCCTTTACGTGCTAAGGGGTATCTAGAGAGTGGGATAGGTTTAATAACTACCCTAACCCTAACGCGTACCCTAACCCTAAACCCTACCCTAACCCTAACACGTACCCTAATCCTAACCCGTACCCTACACCGAGCCCTAACCCTAACACTAACCCTAACCCTAACCCTAAACCATACCCTACGCCGTACCCGAAGCCCTCCCCGAACCCGTACCCTAAGCCGTACCCTAAGCCTAACCCTAAGCCTAACCCTAACCCTAGGCTACCCTTGACTGCTTCTGCCTCCAATAGATTTCCTAAGCACTAGTGTTTTAAGGAACAGCTTAAAAAGAGAATCCTAATGTGATTTCTTTATAATGGGTGTGTTCTTTATCTTTTCCTAGTGTCTAAACTCTTCTCCATGGCTGGACCCCCAAATAATATTCCTTTACGTGCTAAGGGGTAACTAGAGAGTGGGTTAGGTTTAATAACTACCCTAACCCCAACGCGTACCTTAACGCTAACCCCTACCCTAACCCTAACACGTACCCTAATCCTAACCCGTACCCTAAACCGAGCCCTAACCCTAACACTAACCCTAACCCTAACCCTAACCCATACCCTACGCCGTACCCGAAGCCCTCCCCGAACCCGTACCCTAAGGCGTACCCTAAGCCTAACCCTAAGCCTAACCCTAACCCTAGGCTACCCTTGACTGCTTCTGCCTCCAATAGATTTCCTAAGCACTAGTGTTTTAAGGAACAGCTTAAAAATAGAATCCTAATGTGATTTCTTTATAATGGGTGTGTTCCTTATCTTATCTTAGTGCCTAAACTCTTCTCCATGGCTGGACCCCCAAATAATATTCCTTTATGTGCTAAGGGGTATCTAGAGAGTGGGATAGGTTTAATAACTACCCTAACCGTAACGCGTACCCTAACCCTAACCCCTACCCTAACCCTAACACGTACCCTAATCCTAACCCGTACCCTAAACCGAGCCCTAACCCTAACACTAACCCTAACCCTAACCCTAACCCATACCCTACGCCGTACACGAAGCCCTCCCCGAACACGTACCCTAAGCCGTACCCTAAGCCTAACCCTAAGCCTAACCCTAACCCTAGGCTACCCTTGACTGCTTTTGCCTCCAATAGATTTCCTAAGCAATAGTGTTTTAAGGAACAGCTTAAAAAGAGAATCCTAATGTGATTTCTTTATAATGGGTGTGTTCCTTATCTAATCCTAGTGTCTAAACTCTTCTCCATGGCTGGACCCCCAAATAATATTCCTTTATGTGCTAAGGGGTATCTAGAGAGTGGGATAGGTTTAATCACTACCCTAACCCTAACGCGTACCGTAACCCTAACCCCTACCCTAACCCTAACACGTACCCTAATCCTAACCCATACCCTAAACCGAGCCCTAACCCTAACACTAACCCTAACCCTAACCCTAACCCATACCCTACACCGTACCCAAAGCCCTCCCCAAACCCGTACCCTAAGCCGTACCCTAAGCCTAACCCTAAGCCTAACCCTAACCCTAGGCTACCCTTGACTGCTTCTGCCTCCAATAGATTTCCTAAGCACTATTGTTTTAAGGAACAGCTTAAAAAGAGAATCCTAATGTGATTTCTTTATAATGTGTGTGTTCCTTATATTATCTTAGTGTCTAAGCTCTTCTCCATGGCTGGACCCACAAATAATATTCCTTTACGTGCTAAGGGGTATCTAGAGAGTGGGATAGGTTTAATAACTACCCTAACCCTAACGCGTACCCTAACCCTAACCCCTACCCTAACACTAACACGTACCCTAATCCTAACCCGTACCCTAAACCGAGCCCTAACCCTAACACTAACCCTAACCCTAACCCTAACCCATACCCTACGCCGTACCCGAAGCCCTCCCCGAACCCGTACCCTAAGCCGTACCCTAAGCCTAACCCTAATCCTAACCCTAACCCTAGGCTACCCTTGACTGCTTCTGCCTCCAATAGATTTCCTAAGCACTAGTGTTTTAAGGAACAGCTTAAAAAGAGAATCCTAATGTGATTTCTTTATAATGGGTGTGTTCCTTATCTTTTCCTAGTGTCTAAACTCTTCTCCATGGCTGGACCCCCAAACAATATTCCTTTACGTGCTAAGGGGTAACTAGAGAGTGGGATAGGTTTAATAACTACCCTAACCCTAACGCGTACCCTAACGCTAACCCCTACCCTAACCCTAACACGTACCCTAATCCTAACCCGTACCCTAAACCGAGCCCTAACCCTAACACTAACCCTAACCCTAACCCTAACCCATACCCTACGCCGTACCCGAAGCCCTCCCCGAACCCGTACCCTAAGCCGTACCCTAAGCCTAACCCTAAGCCTAACCCTAACCCTAGGCTACCCTTGACTGCTTCTGCCTCCAATAGATTTCCTAAGCACTAAGGTTTTAAGGAACAGCTTAAAAAGAGAATCCTAATGTGATTTCTTTATAATGTGTGTGTTCCTTATATTATCTTAGTGTCTAAACTCTTCTCCATGGCTGGACCCCCAAATAATATTCCTTTACGTGTTAAGGGGTATCTAGAGAGTGGGATAGGTTTAATAACTAACCTAACCCTAATGCGTGCCCTAACCCTAACCCCTACCCTAACCCTAACACGTACCCTAATCCTAACACGTACCCTAAACCGAGCCCTAACCCTAACACTAACCCTAACCCTAACCCTAACCCATACCCTACGCCGTACCCGAAGCCCTCCCCGAACCCGTACCCTAAGCCGTACCCTAAGCCTAACCCTAAGCCTAACCCTAACCCTAGGCTACCCTTGACTGCTTCTGCCTCCAATAGATTTCCTAAGCACTAGTGTTTTAAGGAACAGCTTAAAAAGAGAATCCTAATGTGATTTCTTTATAATGTGTGTGTTCCTTATCTTATCTTAGTGCCTAAACTTTTCTCCATGGATGGACCCCCAAATAATATTCCTTTACGTGCTAAGGGGTATCTAGAGAGTGGGATAGGTTTAATAACTAACCTAACCGTAACGCGTACCCGAACCCTAACCCCTACCCTAACCCTAACACGTACCCTAATCCTAACCCGTACCCTAAACCGAGCCCTAACCCTAACACTAACCCTAACCCTAACCCTAACCCATACCCTACGCCGTACCCGAAGCCCTCCCCAAACCCGTACCCTAAGCCGTACCCTAAGCCTAACCCTAAGCCTAACCCTAACCCTAGGCTACCCTTGACTGCTTCTGCCTCCAATAGATTTCCTAAGCACTAGTGTTTTAAGGAACAGCTTAAAAAGAGAATCCTAATGTGATTTCTTTATAATGGGTGTGTTCCTTATCTTTTCCTAGTGTCTAAACTCTTCTCCATGGCTGGACCCCCAAATAATATTCCTTTACGTGCTAAGGGGTAACTAGAGAGTGGGATAGGTTTAATAACTACCCTAACCCTAACGCGTACCCTAACGCTAACCCCTACCCTAACCCTAACACGTACCCTAATCCTAACCCGTACCCTAAACCGAGCCCTAACCCTAACACTAACCCTAACCCTAACCCTAACCCATACCCTACGCCGTACCCGAAGCCCTCCCCGAACCCGTACCCTAAGCCGTACCCTAAGCCTAACCCTAAGCCTAACCCTAACCCTAGGCTACCCTTGACTGCTTCTGCCTCCAATAGATTTCCTAAGCACTAGTGTTTTAAGGAACAGCTTAAAAAGAGAATCCTAATGTGATTTCTTTATAATGGGTGTGTTCCTTATCTTTTCCTAGTGTCTAAACTCTTCTCCATGGCTGGACCCCCAAACAATATTCCTTTACGTGCTAAGGGGTAACTAGAGAGTGGGATAGGTTTAATAACTACCCTAACCCTAACGCGTACCCTAACGCTAACCCCTACCCTAACCCTAACACGTACCCTAATCCTAACCCGTACCCTAAACCGAGCCCTAACCCTAACACTAACCCTAACCCTAACCCTAACCCATACCCTACGCCGTACCCGAAGCCCTCCCCGAACCCGTACCCTAAGCCGTACCCTAAGCCTAACCCTAAGCCTAACCCTAACCCTAGGCTACCCTTGACTGCTTCTGCCTCCAATAGATTTCCTAAGCACTAGTGTTTTAAGGAACAGCTTAAAAAGAGAATCCTAATGTGATTTCTTTATAATGTGTGTGTTCCTTATCTTATCTTAGTGCCTAAACTTTTCTCCATGGATGGACCCCCAAATAATATTCCTTTACGTGCTAAGGGGTATCTAGAGAGTGGGATAGGTTTAATAACTAACCTAACCGTAACGCGTACCCTAACCCTAACCCCTACCCTAACCCTAACACGTACCCTAATCCTAACCCGTTCCCTAAACCGAGCCCTAACCCTAACACTAACCCTAACCCTAACCCTAACCATACCCTTCGCCGTACCCGAAGCCCTCACCGAACACGTACCCTAAGCCGTACCCTAAGCCTAACCCTAAGCCTAACCCTAACCCTAGGCTACCCTTGACTGCTTCTGCCTCCAATAGATTTCCTAAGCACTAGTGTTTTAAGGAACAGCTTAAAAAGAGAATCCTAATGTGATTTCTTTATAATGTGTGTGTTCCTTATATTATCTTAGTGTCTAAACTCTTCTCCATGGCTGGACCCCTAAATAATATTCCTTTACGTGCTAAGGGCTATCTAGAGAGTGGGATAGGTTTAATAACTACCTTAACCCTAACGCGTAGCCTAAACCTAACACCTACCCTAACCCTAACACGTACCCTAAACCTAACCCGTACCCTAAACCGAGCCCTAACCCTAACACAAACCCTAACCCTAACCCTAACCCATACCCTACGCCGTACCCGAAGCCCTCCCCGAACCCGTACCCTAAGCCGTACCCTAAGCCTAACCCTAACCCTAGGCTACCCTTGACTGCTTCTGCCTCCAATAGATTTCCTAAGCACTAGTGTTTTAAGGAACAGCTTAAAAAGAGAATCCTAATGTGATTTCTTTATAATGGGTGTGTTCCTTATCTTTTCCTAGTGTCTAAACTCTTCTCCATGGCTGGACCCCCAAATAATATTCCTTTACGTGCTAAGGGGTAACTAGAGAGTGGGATAGTTTTAATAACTACCCTAACCCTAACGCGTACCCTAACGCTAACCCCTACCCTAACCCTAACACGTACCCTAATCCTAACCCGTACCCTAAACCGAGCCCTAACCCTAACACTAACCGTAACCCTAACCCTAACCCATACCCTACGCCGTACCCGAAGCCCTCCCCGAACCCGTACCCTAAGCCGTACCCTAAGCCTAACTCTAAGCCTAACCCTAACCCTAGGCTACCCTTGACTGCTTCTGCCTCCAATAGTTTTCCTAAGCACTAGTGTTTTAAGGAACAGCTTAAAAAGAGAATCCTAATGTGATTTCTTTATAATGGGTGTGTTCCTTATCTTTTCCTAGTGTCTAAACTCTTCTCCATGGCTGGACCCCCAAACAATATTCCTTTACGTGCTAAGGGGTAACTAGAGAGTGGGATAGGTTTAATAACTACCCTAACCCTAACGCTTACCCTACCCTAAACCTAACACGTACCCTAATCCTAACCCGTACCCTAAACCGAGCCCTAACCCTAACACTAACCCTAACCCTAACCCTAACCCATACCCTACGCCGTACCCGAAGCCCTCCCCGAACCCGTACCCTAAGCCGTACCCTAAGCCTAACCCTAAGCCTAACCCTAACCCTAGGCTACCCTTGACTGCTTCTGCCTCCAATAGATTTCCGAAGCACTAGGGTTTTAAGGAACAGCTTAAAAAGAGAATCCTAATGTGATTTCTTTATAATGTGTGTGTTCCTTATCTTATCTTAGTGCCTAAACTTTTCTCCATGGATGGACCCCCAAATAATATTCCTTTACGTGCTAAGGGGTATCTAGAGAGTGGGATAGGTTTAATAACTAACCTAACCGTAACGCGTACCCGAACCCTAACCCCTACCCTAACCCTAACACGTACCCTAATCCTAACCCGTACCCTAAACCGAGCCCTAACCCTAACACTAACCCTAACCCTAACCCTAACCCATACCCTACGCCGTACCCGAAGCCCTCCCCAAACCCGTACCCTAAGCCGTACCCTAAGCCTAACCCTAAGCCTAACCCTAACCCTAGGCTACCCTTGACTGCTTCTGCCTCCAATAGATTTCCTAAGCACTAGTGTTTTAAGGAACAGCTTAAAAAGAGAATCCTAATGTGATTTCTTTATAATGGGTGTGTTCCTTATCTTTTCCTAGTGTCTAAACTCTTCTCCATGGCTGGACCCCCAAATAATATTCCTTTACGTGCTAAGGGGTAACTAGAGAGTGGGATAGGTTTAATAACTACCCTAACCCTAACGCGTACCCTAACGCTAACCCCTACCCTAACCCTAACACGTACCCTAATCCTAACCCGTACCCTAAACCGAGCCCTAACCCTAACACTAACCCTAACCCATACCCTACGCCGTACCCGAAGCCCTCCCCGAACCCGTACCCTAAGCCGTACCCTAAGCCTAACCCTAAGCCTAACCCTAACCCTAGGCTACCCTTGACTGCTTCTGCCTCCAATAGATTTCCTAAGCACTAGTGTTTTAAGGAACAGCTTAAAAAGAGAATCCTAATGTGATTTCTTTATAATGGGTGTGTTCCTTATCTTTTCCTAGTGTCTAAACTCTTCTCCATGGCTGGACCCCCAAACAATATTCCTTTACGTGCTAAGGGGTAACTAGAGAGTGGGATAGGTTTAATAACTACCCTAACCCTAACGCGTACCCTAACGCTAACCCCTACCCTAACCCTAACACGTACCCTAATCCTAACCCGTACCCTAAACCGAGCCCTAACCCTAACACTAACCCTAACCCTAACCCTAACCCATACCCTACGCCGTACCCGAAGCCCTCCCCGAACCCGTACCCTAAGCCGTACCCTAAGCCTAACCCTAAGCCTAACCCTAACCCTAGGCTACCCTTGACTGCTTCTGCCTCCAATAGATTTCCTAAGCACTAGGGTTTTAAGGAACAGCTTAAAAAGAGAATCCTAATGTGATTTCTTTATAATGTGTGTGTTCCTTATATTATCTTAGTGTCTAAGCTCTTCTCCATGGCTGGACCCCCAAATAATATTCCTTTACGTGTTAAGGGGTATCTAGAGAGTGGGATAGGTTTAATAACTAACCTAACCCTAATGCGTGCCCTAACCCTAACCCCTACCCTAACCCTAACACGTACCCTAATCCTAACACGTACCCTAAACCGAGCCCTAACCCTAACACTAACCCTAACCCTAACCCTAACCCATACCCTACGCCGTACCCGAAGCCCTCCCCGAACCCGTACCCTAAGCCGTACCCTAAGCCTAACCCTAAGCCTAACCCTAACCCTAGGCTACCCTTGACTGCTTCTGCCTCCAATAGATTTCCTAAGCACTAGTGTTTTAAGGAACAGCTTAAAAAGAGAATCCTAATGTGATTTCTTTATAATGTGTGTGTTCCTTATCTTATCTTAGTGCCTAAACTTTTCTCCATGGATGGACCCCCAAATAATATTCCTTTACGTGCTAAGGGGTATCTAGAGAGTGGGATAGGTTTAATAACTAACCTAACCGTAACGCGTACCCGAACCCTAACCCCTACCCTAACCCTAACACGTACCCTAATCCTAACCCGTACCCTAAACCGAGCCCTAACCCTAACACTAACCCTAACCCTAACCCTAACCCATACCCTACGCCGTACCCGAAGCCCTCCCCAAACCCGTACCCTAAGCCGTACCCTAAGCCTAACCCTAAGCCTAACCCTAACCCTAGGCTACCCTTGACTGCTTCTGCCTCCAATAGATTTCCTAAGCACTAGTGTTTTAAGGAACAGCTTAAAAAGAGAATCCTAATGTGATTTCTTTATAATGGGTGTGTTCCTTATCTTTTCCTAGTGTCTAAACTCTTCTCCATGGCTGGACCCCCAAATAATATTCCTTTACGTGCTAAGGGGTAACTAGAGAGTGGGATAGGTTTAATAACTACCCTAACCCTAACGCGTACCCTAACGCTAACCCCTACCCTAACCCTAACACGTACCCTAATCCTAACCCGTACCCTAAACCGAGCCCTAACCCTAACACTAACCCTAACCCTAACCCTAACCCATACCCTACGCCGTACCCGAAGCCCTCCCCGAACCCGTACCCTAAGCCGTACCCTAAGCCTAACTCTAAGCCTAACCCTAACCCTAGGCTACCCTTGACTGCTTCTGCCTCCAATAGTTTTCCTAAGCACTAGTGTTTTAAGGAACAGCTTAAAAAGAGAATCCTAATGTGATTTCTTTATAATGGGTGTGTTCCTTATCTTTTCCTAGTGTCTAAACTCTTCTCCATGGCTGGACCCCCAAACAATATTCCTTTACGTGCTAAGGGGTAACTAGAGAGTGGGATAGGTTTAATAACTACCCTAACCCTAACGCTTACCCTAACGCTAACCCCTACCCTAAACCTAACATGTACCCTAATCCTAACCCGTACCCTAAACCGAGCCCTAACCCTAACACTAACCCTAACCCTAACCCTAACCCATACCCTACGCCGTACCCGAAGCCCTCCCCGAACCCGTACCCTAAGCCGTACCCTAAGCCTAACCCTAAGCCTAACCCTAACCCTAGGCTACCCTTGACTGCTTCTGCCTCCAATAGATTTCCGAAGCACTAGGGTTTTAAGGAACAGCTTAAAAAGAGAATCCTAATGTGATTTCTTTATAATGTGTGTGTTCCTTATATTATCTTAGTGTGTAAACTCTTCTCCATGGCTGGACCCCCAAATAATATTCCTTTACGTGCTAAGGGGTATCTAGAGAGTGGGATAGGTTTAATAACTACCCTAACCCTAACGCGTACCCTAACCCAAACCCCTACCCTAACCCTAACACCTACCCTAATCCTAACCCGTACTCTAAACCGAGCCCTAACCCTAACACTAACCCTAACCCTAACCCTAACCAATACCCTACGCCATACCCGAAGCCGTCCCCGAACACGTACCCTAAGACGTACCCTAAGCCTAACCCTAAGCCTAACCCTAACCCTAGGCTACCCTTGACTGCTTCTGCCTCCAATAGATTTCCTAAGCACTAGTGTTTTAAGGAACAGCTTAAAAAGAGAATCCTACTGTGATTTCTTTATAATGTGTTTGTTCCTTATATTATCTTAGTTTCTAAACTCTTCTCCATGGCTGTAACAACAATTAATATTCCTTTACGTGCTAAGGGGTATCTAGAGAGTGGGATAGGTTTAATAACTACCCTAACCCTAACGCTTACCCTAACCCTAACCCCTACCCTAACCCTAACACGTACCCTAATCCTAACCCGTAACCTAAACCGAGCCCTAACCCTAACACTAACCCTAACCCTAACCCTAACCCATACCCTACGCTGTACCCGAAGCCCTCCCCGAACACGTACCCTAAGCCGTACCCTAAGCCTAACCCTAAGCCTAACCCTTACCCTAGGCTACCCTTGACTGCTTCTGCCTCCAATAGATTTCCTAAGCACTAGTGTTTTAAGGAACAGCTTAAAAAGAGAATCCTAATGTGATTTCTTTATAATGGGTGTGTTCCTTATCTAATCCTAGTGTCTAAACTCTTCTCCATGGCTGGACCCCCAAATAATATTCCTTTATGTGCTAACGGGTATCTAGAGAGTGGGATAGGTTTAATCACTACCCTAACCCTAACGCGTACCCTAACGCTAACCCCTACCCTAACCCTAACACGTACCCTAATCCTAACCCGTACCCTAAACCGAGCCCTAACCCTAACACTAACCCTAACCCTAACCCATACCCTATGCCGTACACGAAGCCCTCCCCGAACCCGTACCCTAAGCCGTACCCTAAGCCTAACCCTAAGCCTAACCCTTACCCTAGGCTACCCTTGACTGCTTCTGCCTCCAATAGATTTCCTAAGCACTAGTGTTTTAAGGAACAGCTTAAAAAGAGAATCCTAATGTGATTTCTTTATAATGGGGATGTTCCTTATCTAATCCTAGTGTCTAAACTCTTCTCCATGGCTGGACCCCCAAATAATATTCCTTTACGTGCTAAGGGGTATCTACAGAGTGGGATAGGTTTAATAACTACCCTAACCCTAACGCGTACACTAACCCTAACCCCTACCCTAACCCTAACACGTACCCTAATCCTAACCCGTACCCTAAACCGAGCCCTAACCCTAACACTAACCCTAACCCTAACCCTAACCCATACCCTACGTCGTACCCGAAGCCCTCCCCAAACCCGTACCCTAAGCCTAACCCTAAGCCTAACCCTAACCCTAGGCTACCCTTGACTGCTTCTGCCTCCAATAGATTTCCTAAGCACTAGTGTTTTAAGGAACAGCTTAAAAAGAGAATCCTAATGTGATTTCTTTATAATGGGTGTGTTCCTTATCTTATCCTAGTGTCTAAACTCTTCTCCATGGCTGGACCCCCAAATAATATTCCTTTACGTGCTAAGGGGTATCTAGAGAGTGGGATTGGTTTAATAACTACCCTAACCCTAACGCGTACCCTAACGCTAACCCCTACCCTAACCCTAACACGTACCCTAATCCTAACCCGTACCCTAAACCGAGCCCTAACCCTAACACTAACCCTAACCCTAACCCTAACCCATACCCTACGCCGTACCCGAAGCCCTCCCCGAACCCGTACCCTAAGCCGTACACTAAGCCTAACCCTAAGCCTAACCCTGACCCTAGGCTACCCTTGACTGCTTCTGCCTCCAATAGATTTCCTAAGCACTAGGGTTTTAAGGAACAGCTTAAAAAGAGAATCCTAATGTGATTTCTTTATAATGGGTGTGTTCCTTATCTTTTCCTAGTGTCTAAACTCTTCTCCATGGCTGGACCCCCAAATAATATTCCTTTACGTGCTAAGGGGTATCTAGAGAGTGGGATAGGTTTAATGACTACCCTAACCCTAACGCGTACCCTAACGCTAACCCCTACCCTAACCCTAAAACGTACCCTAATCCTAACCCGTACCCTAAACCGAGCCCTAACCCTAACACTAACCCTAACCCTAACCCTAATCCATACCCTACACCGTACCCGAAGCCCTCCCCGAACCCGTAACCTAAGCCGTACCCTAAGCCTAACCCTAAGCCTAACCCTAACCCTAGGCTACCCTTGACTGCTTCTGCCTCCAATAGATTTCCGAAGCACTAGGGTTTTAAGGAACAGCTTAAAAAGAGAATCCTAATGTGATTTCTTTATAATGTGTGTGTTCCTTATATTATCTTAGTGTGTAAACTCTTCTCCATGGCTGGACCCCCAAATAATATTCCTTTACGTGCTAAGGGGTATCTAGAGAGTGGGATAGGTTTAATAACTACCCTAACCCTAACGCGTACCCTAACCCAAACCCCTACCCTAACCCTAACACCTACCCTAATCCTAACCCGTACTCTAAACCGAGCCCTAACCCTAACACTAACCCTAACCCTAACCCTAACCAATACCCTACGCCATACCCGAAGCCGTCCCCGAACACGTACCCTAAGACGTACCCTAAGCCTAACCCTAAGCCTAACCCTAACCCTAGGCTACCCTTGACTGCTTCTGCCTCCAATAGATTTCCTAAGCACTAGTGTTTTAAGGAACAGCTTAAAAAGAGAATCCTACTGTGATTTCTTTATAATGTGTTTGTTCCTTATATTATCTTAGTTTCTAAACTCTTCTCCATGGCTGTAACAACAATTAATATTCCTTTACGTGCTAAGGGGTATCTAGAGAGTGGGATAGGTTTAATAACTACCCTAACCCTAACGCTTACCCTAACCCTAACCCCTACCCTAACCCTAACACGTACCCTAATCCTAACCCGTAACCTAAACCGAGCCCTAACCCTAACACTAACCCTAACCCTAACCCTAACCCATACCCTACGCTGTACCCGAAGCCCTCCCCGAACACGTACCCTAAGCCGTACCCTAAGCCTAACCCTAAGCCTAACCCTTACCCTAGGCTACCCTTGACTGCTTCTGCCTCCAATAGATTTCCTAAGCACTAGTGTTTTAAGGAACAGCTTAAAAAGAGAATCCTAATGTGATTTCTTTATAATGGGTGTGTTCCTTATCTAATCCTAGTGTCTAAACTCTTCTCCATGGCTGGACCCCCAAATAATATTCCTTTATGTGCTAACGGGTATCTAGAGAGTGGGATAGGTTTAATCACTACCCTAACCCTAACGCGTACCCTAACGCTAACCCCTACCCTAACCCTAACACGTACCCTAATCCTAACCCGTACCCTAAACCGAGCCCTAACCCTAACACTAACCCTAACCCTAACCCATACCCTATGCCGTACACGAAGCCCTCCCCGAACCCGTACCCTAAGCCGTACCCTAAGCCTAACCCTAAGCCTAACCCTTACCCTAGGCTACCCTTGACTGCTTCTGCCTCCAATAGATTTCCTAAGCACTAGTGTTTTAAGGAACAGCTTAAAAAGAGAATCCTAATGTGATTTCTTTATAATGGGGATGTTCCTTATCTAATCCTAGTGTCTAAACTCTTCTCCATGGCTGGACCCCCAAATAATATTCCTTTACGTGCTAAGGGGTATCTACAGAGTGGGATAGGTTTAATAACTACCCTAACCCTAACGCGTACACTAACCCTAACCCCTACCCTAACCCTAACACGTACCCTAATCCTAACCCGTACCCTAAACCGAGCCCTAACCCTAACACTAACCCTAACCCTAACCCTAACCCATACCCTACGTCGTACCCGAAGCCCTCCCCAAACCCGTACCCTAAGCCTAACCCTAAGCCTAACCCTAACCCTAGGCTACCCTTGACTGCTTCTGCCTCCAATAGATTTCCTAAGCACTAGTGTTTTAAGGAACAGCTTAAAAAGAGAATCCTAATGTGATTTCTTTATAATGGGTGTGTTCCTTATCTTATCCTAGTGTCTAAACTCTTCTCCATGGCTGGACCCCCAAATAATATTCCTTTACGTGCTAAGGGGTATCTAGAGAGTGGGATTGGTTTAATAACTACCCTAACCCTAACGCGTACCCTAACGCTAACCCCTACCCTAACCCTAACACGTACCCTAATCCTAACCCGTACCCTAAACCGAGCCCTAACCCTAACACTAACCCTAACCCTAACCCTAACCCATACCCTACGCCGTACCCGAAGCCCTCCCCGAACCCGTACCCTAAGCCGTACACTAAGCCTAACCCTAAGCCTAACCCTGACCCTAGGCTACCCTTGACTGCTTCTGCCTCCAATAGATTTCCTAAGCACTAGGGTTTTAAGGAACAGCTTAAAAAGAGAATCCTAATGTGATTTCTTTATAATGGGTGTGTTCCTTATCTTTTCCTAGTGTCTAAACTCTTCTCCATGGCTGGACCCCCAAATAATATTCCTTTACGTGCTAAGGGGTATCTAGAGAGTGGGATAGGTTTAATGACTACCCTAACCCTAACGCGTACCCTAACGCTAACCCCTACCCTAACCCTAAAACGTACCCTAATCCTAACCCGTACCCTAAACCGAGCCCTAACCCTAACACTAACCCTAACCCTAACCCTAATCCATACCCTACACCGTACCCGAAGCCCTCCCCGAACCCGTAACCTAAGCCGTACCCTAAGCCTAACCCTAAGCCTAACCCTAACCCTAGGCTACCCTTGACTGCTTCTGCCTCCAATAGATTTCCTAAGCACTAGTGTTTTAAGGAACAGCTTAAAAAGAGAATCCTAATGTGATTTCTTTATAATGTGTGTGTTCCTTATATTATCTTAGTGTCTAAACTCTTCTCCATGGCTGGACCCCCAAATAATATTCCTTTACGTGCTAAGGGCTATCTAGAGAGTGGGATAGGTTTAATAACTACCCTAACCGTAACGCGTACCCTAACCCTAACCCCTACTCTAACCCTAACACGTACCCTAATCCTAACCCGTACCCTAAACCGAGCCCTAACCCTAACACTAACCCTAACCCTAACCCTAACCCATACCCTACGCCGTACCCGAAGCCCTCCCCGAACACGTACCCTAAGCCGTACCCTAAGCCTAACCCTAAGCCTAACCCTAACCCTAGGCTACCCTTGACTGCTTCTGCCTCCAATAGATTTCCTAAGCACTAGTGTTTTAAGGAACAGCTTAAAAAGAGAATCCTAATGTGATTTCTTTATAATGGGTGTGTTCCTTATCTTTTCCTAGTGTCTAAACTCTTCTCCATGGCTGGACCCCCAAATAATATTCCTTTACGTGCTAAGGGGTAACTAGAGAGTGGGATAGGTTTAATAACTACCCTAACCCTAACGCGTACCCTAATGCTAACCCCTACCCTAACCCTAACACGTACCCTAATCCTAACCCGTACCCTAAACCGAGCCCTAACCCTAACACTAACCCTAACCCTAACCCTAACCCATACCCTACGCCGTACCCGAAGCCCTCCCCGAACCCGTACCCTAAGCCGTACCCTAAGCCTAACCCTAAGCCTAACCCTAACCCTAGGCTACCCTTGACTGCTTCTGCCTCCAATAGATTTCCTAAGCACTAGTGTTTTAAGGAACAGCTTAAAAAGAGAATCCTAATGTGATTTCTTTATAATGGGTGTGTTCCTTATCTTTTCCTAGTGTCTAAACTCTTCTCCATGGCTGGACCCCCAAACAATATTCCTTTACGTGCTAAGGGGTAACTAGAGAGTGGGATAGGTTTAATAACTACCCTAACCCTAACGCGTACCCTAACGCTAACCCCTACCCTAACCCTAACACGTACCCTAATCCTAACCCGTACCCTAAACCGAGCCCTAACCCTAACACTAACCCTAACCCTAACCCTAACCCATACCCTACGCCGTACCCGAAGCCCTCCCCGAACCCGTACCCTAAGCCGTACCCTAAGCCTAACCCTAAGCCTAACCCTAACCCTAGGCTACCCTTGACTGCTTCTGCCTCCAATAGATTTCCTAAGCACTAGGGTTTTAAGGAACAGCTTAAAAAGAGAATCCTAATGTGATTTCTTTATAATGTGTGTGTTCCTTATATTATCTTAGTGTCTAAACTCTTCTCCATGGCTGGACCCCCAAATAATATTCCTTTACGTGTTAAGGGGTATCTAGAGAGTGGGATAGGTTTAATAACTAACCTAACCCTAATGCGTGCCCTAACCCTAACCCCTACCCTAACCCTAACACGTACCCTAATCCTAACACGTACCCTAAACCGAGCCCTAACCCTAACACTAACCCTAACCCTAACCCTAACCCATACCCTACGCCGTACCCGAAGCCCTCCCCGAACCCGTACCCTAAGCCGTACCCTAAGCCTAACCCTAAGCCTAACCCTAACCCTAGGCTACCCTTGACTGCTTCTGCCTCCAATAGATTTCCTAAGCACTAGTGTTTTAAGGAACAGCTTAAAAAGAGAATCCTAATGTGATTTCTTTATAATGTGTGTGTTCCTTATCTTATCTTAGTGCCTAAACTTTTCTCCATGGATGGACCCCCAAATAATATTCCTTTACGTGCTAAGGGGTATCTAGAGAGTGGGATAGGTTTAATAACTAACCTAACCGTAACGCGTACCCGAACCCTAACCCCTACCCTAACCCTAACACGTACCCTAATCCTAACCCGTACCCTAAACCGAGCCCTAACCCTAACACTAACCCTAACCCTAACCCTAACCCATACCCTACGCCGTACCCGAAGCCCTCCCCAAACCCGTACCCTAAGCCGTACCCTAAGCCTAACCCTAAGCCTAACCCTAACCCTAGGCTACCCTTGACTGCTTCTGCCTCCAATAGATTTCCTAAGCACTAGTGTTTTAAGGAACAGCTTAAAAAGAGAATCCTAATGTGATTTCTTTATAATGGGTGTGTTCCTTATCTTTTCCTAGTGTCTAAACTCTTCTCCATGGCTGGACCCCCAAATAATATTCCTTTACGTGCTAAGGGGTAACTAGAGAGTGGGATAGGTTTAATAACTACCCTAACCCTAACGCGTACCCTAACGCTAACCCCTACCCTAACCCTAACACGTACCCTAATCCTAACCCGTACCCTAAACCGAGCCCTAACCCTAACACTAACCCTAACCCTAACCCTAACCCATACCCTACGCCGTACCCGAAGCCCTCCCCGAACCCGTACCCTAAGCCGTACCCTAAGCCTAACCCTAAGCCTAACCCTAACCCTAGGCTACCCTTGACTGCTTCTGCCTCCAATAGATTTCCTAAGCACTAGTGTTTTAAGGAACAGCTTAAAAAGAGAATCCTAATGTGATTTCTTTATAATGGGTGTGTTCCTTATCTTTTCCTAGTGTCTAAACTCTTCTCCATGGCTGGACCCCCAAACAATATTCCTTTACGTGCTAAGGGGTAACTAGAGAGTGGGATAGGTTTAATAACTACCCTAACCCTAACGCGTACCCTAACGCTAACCCCTACCCTAACCCTAACACGTACCCTAATCCTAACCCGTACCCTAAACCGAGCCCTAACCCTAACACTAACCCTAACCCTAACCCTAACCCATACCCTACGCCGTACCCGAAGCCCTCCCCGAACCCGTACCCTAAGCCGTACCCTAAGCCTAACCCTAAGCCTAACCCTAACCCTAGGCTACCCTTGACTGCTTCTGCCTCCAATAGATTTCCTAAGCACTAGTGTTTTAAGGAACAGCTTAAAAAGAGAATCCTAATGTGATTTCTTTATAATGTGTGTGTTCCTTATCTTATCTTAGTGCCTAAACTTTTCTCCATGGATGGACCCCCAAATAATATTCCTTTACGTGCTAAGGGGTATCTAGAGAGTGGGATAGGTTTAATAACTAACCTAACCGTTACGCGTACCCTAACCCTAACCCCTACCCTAACCCTAACACGTACCCTAATCCTAACCCGTTCCCTAAACCGAGCCCTAACCCTAACACTAACCCTAACCCTAACCCTAACCATACCCTTCGCCGTACCCGAAGCCCTCCCCGAACACGTAACCTAAGCCGTACCCTAAGCCTAACCCTAAGCCTAACCCTAACCCTAGGCTACCCTTGACTGCTTCTGCCTCCAATAGATTTCCTAAGCACTAGTGTTTTAAGGAACAGCTTAAAAAGAGAATCCTAATGTGATTTCTTTATACTGTGTGTGTTCCTTATATTATCTTAGTGTCTAAACTCTTCTCCATGGCTGGACCCCTAAATAATATTCCTTTACGTGCTAAGGGCTATCTAGAGAGTGGGATAGGTTTAATAACTACCTTAACCCTAACGCGTAGCCTAAACATAACACCTACCCTAACCCTAACACGTACCCTAAACCTAACCCGTACCCTAAACCGAGCCCTAACCCTAACACAAACCCTAACCCTAACCCTAACCCATACCCTACGCCGTACCCGAAGCCCTCCCCGAACCCGTACCCTAAGCCGTACCCTAAGCCTAACCCTAACCCTAGGCTACCCTTGACTGCTTCTGCCTCCAATAGATTTCCTAAGCACTAGTGTTTTAAGGAACAGCTTAAAAAGAGAATCCTAATGTGATTTCTTTATAATGGGTGTGTTCCTTATCTTTTCCTAGTGTCTAAACTCTTCTCCATGGCTGGACCCCCAAATAATATTCCTTTACGTGCTAAGGGGTAACTAGAGAGTGGGATAGTTTTAATAACTACCCTAACCCTAACGCATACCCTAACGCTAACCCCTACCCTAACCCTAACACGTACCCTAATCCTAACCCGTACCCTAAACCGAGCCCTAACCCTAACACTAACCGTAACCCTAACCCTAACCCATACCCTACGCCGTACCCGAAGCCCTCCCCGAACCCGTACCCTAAGCCGTACCCTAAGCCTAACTCTAAGCCTAACCCTAACCCTAGGCTACCCTTGACTGCTTCTGCCTCCAATAGTTTTCCTAAGCACTAGTGTTTTAAGGAACAGCTTAAAAAGAGAATCCTAATGTGATTTCTTTATAATGGGTGTGTTCCTTATCTTTTCCTAGTGTCTAAACTCTTCTCCATGGCTGGACCCCCAAACAATATTCCTTTACGTGCTAAGGGGTAACTAGAGAGTGGGATAGGTTTAATAACTACCCTAACCCTAACGCTTACCCTAACGCTAACCCCTACCCTAAACCTAACACGTACCCTAATCCTAACCCGTACCCTAAACCGAGCCCTAACCCTAACACTAACCCTAACCCTAACCCTAACCCATACCCTACGCCGTACCCGAAGCCCTCCCCGAACCCGTACCCTAAGCCGTACCCTAAGCCTAACCCTAAGCCTAACCCTAACCCTAGGCTACCCTTGACTGCTTCTGCCTCCAATAGATTTCCGAAGCACTAGGGTTTTAAGGAACAGCTTAAAAAGAGAATCCTAATGTGATTTCTTTATAATGTGTGTGTTCCTTATATTATCTTAGTGTCTAAACTCTTCTCCATGGCTGGACCCCCAAATAATATTCCTTTACGTGTTAAGGGGTATCTAGAGAGTGGGATAGGTTTAATAACTAACCTAACCCTAATGCGTGCCCTAACCCTAACCCCTACCCTAACCCTAACACGTACCCTAATCCTAACACGTACCCTAAACCGAGCCCTAACCCTAACACTAACCCTAACCCTAACCCTAACCCATACCCTACGCCGTACCCGAAGCCCTCCCCGAACCCGTACCCTAAGCCGTACCCTAAGCCTAACCCTAAGCCTAACCCTAACCCTAGGCTACCCTTGACTGCTTCTGCCTCCAATAGATTTCCTAAGCACTAGGGTTTTAAGGAACAGCTTAAAAAGAGAATCCTAATGTGATTTCTTTATAATGTGTGTGTTCCTTATATTATCTTAGTGTGTAAACTCTTCTCCATGGCTGGACCCCCAAATAATATTCCTTTACGTGCTAAGGGGTATCTAGAGAGTGGGATAGGTTTAATAACTACCCTAACCCTAACGCGTACCCTAACCCAAACCCCTACCCTAACCCTAACACGTACCCTAATCCTAACCCGTACTCTAAACCGAGCCCTAACCCTAACACTAACCCTAACCCTAACCCTAACCAATACCCTACGCCATACCCGAAGCCGTCCCCGAACACGTACCCTAAGACGTACCCTAAGCCTAACCCTAAGCCTAACCCTAACCCTAGGCTACCCTTGACTGCTTCTGCCTCCAATAGATTTCCTAAGCACTAGTGTTTTAAGGAACAGCTTAAAAAGAGAATCCTACTGTGATTTCTTTATAATGTGTTTGTTCCTTATATTATCTTAGTTTCTAAACTCTTCTCCATGGCTGGAACAACAATTAATATTCCTTTACGTGCTAAGGGGTATCTAGAGAGTGGGATAGGTTTAATAACTACCCTAACCCTAACGCTTACCCTAACCCTAACCCCTACCCTAACCCTAACACGTACCCTAATCCTAACCCGTAACCTAAACCGAGCCCTAACCCTAACACTAACCCTAACCCTAACCCTAACCCATACCCTACGCTGTACCCGAAGCCCTCCCCGAACACGTACCCTAAGCCGTACCCTAAGCCTAACCCTAAGCCTAACCCTTACCCTAGGCTACCCTTGACTGCTTCTGCCTCCAATAGATTTCCTAAGCACTAGTGTTTTAAGGAACAGCTTAAAAAGAGAATCCTAATGTGATTTCTTTATAATGGGTGTGTTCCTTATCTAATCCTAGTGTCTAAACTCTTCTCCATGGCTGGACCCCCAAATAATATTCCTTTATGTGCTAACGGGTATCTAGAGAGTGGGATAGGTTTAATCACTACCCTAACCCTAACGCGTACCCTAACGCTAACCCCTACCCTAACCCTAACACGTACCCTAATCCTAACCCGTACCCTAAACCGAGCCCTAACCCTAACACTAACCCTAACCCTAACCCATACCCTACGCCGTACACGAAGCCCTCCCCGAACCCGTACCCTAAGCCGTACCCTAAGCCTAACCCTAAGCCTAACCCTTACCCTAGGCTACCCTTGACTGCTTCTGCCTCCAATAGATTTCCTAAGCACTAGTGTTTTAAGGAACAGCTTAAAAAGAGAATCCTAATGTGATTTCTTTATAATGGGGATGTTCCTTATCTAATCCTAGTGTCTAAACTCTTCTCCATGGCTGGACCCCCAAATAATATTCCTTTACGTGCTAAGGGGTATCTAGAGAGTGGGATAGGTTTAATAACTACCCTAACCCTAACGCGTACACTAACCCTAACCCCTACCCTAACCCTAACACGTACCCTAATCCTAACCCGTACCCTAAACCGAGCCCTAACCCTAACACTAACCCTAACCCTAACCCTAACCCATACCCTACGTCGTACCCGAAGCCCTCCCCAAACCCGTACCCTAAGCCTAACCCTAAGCCTAACCCTAACCCTAGGCTACCCTTGACTGCTTCTGCCTCCAATAGATTTCCTAAGCACTAGTGTTTTAAGGAACAGCTTAAAAAGAGAATCCTAATGTGATTTCTTTATAATGGGTGTGTTCCTTATCTTATCCTAGTGTCTAAACTCTTCTCCATGGCTGGACCCCCAAATAATATTCCTTTACGTGCTAAGGGGTATCTAGAGAGTGGGATTGGTTTAATAACTACCCTAACCCTAACGCGTACCCTAACGCTAACCCCTACCCTAACCCTAACACGTACCCTAATCCTAACCCGTACCCTAAACCGAGCCCTAACCCTAACACTAACCCTAACCCTAACCCTAACCCATACCCTACGCCGTACCCGAAGCCCTCCCCGAACCCGTACCCTAAGCCGTACACTAAGCCTAACCCTAAGCCTAACCCTGACCCTAGGCTACCCTTGACTGCTTCTGCCTCCAATAGATTTCCTAAGCACTAGGGTTTTAAGGAACAGCTTAAAAAGAGAATCCTAATGTGATTTCTTTATAATGGGTGTGTTCCTTATCTTTTCCTAGTGTCTAAACTCTTCTCCATGGCTGGACCCCCAAATAATATTCCTTTACGTGCTAAGGGGTATCTAGAGAGTGGGATAGGTTTAATGACTACCCTAACCCTAACGCGTACCCTAACGCTAACCCCTACCCTAACCCTAAAACGTACCCTAATCCTAACCCGTACCCTAAACCGAGCCCTAACCCTAACACTAACCCTAACCCTAACCCTAATCCATACCCTACACCGTACCCGAAGCCCTCCCCGAACCCGTAACCTAAGCCGTACCCTAAGCCTAACCCTAAGCCTAACCCTAACCCTAGGCTACCCTTGACTGCTTCTGCCTCCAATAGATTTCCTAAGCACTAGTGTTTTAAGGAACAGCTTAAAAAGAGAATCCTAATGTGATTTCTTTATAATGTGTGTGTTCCTTATATTATCTTAGTGTCTAAACTCTTCTCCATGGCTGGACCCCCAAATAATATTCCTTTACGTGCTAAGGGCTATCTAGAGAGTGGGATAGGTTTAATAACTACCCTAACCGTAACGCGTACCCTAACCCTAACCCCTACTCTAACCCTAACACGTACCCTAATCCTAACCCGTACCCTAAACCGAGCCCTAACCCTAACACTAACCCTAACCCTAACCCTAACCCATACCCTACGCCGTACCCGAAGCCCTCCCCGAACACGTACCCTAAGCCGTACCCTAAGCCTAACCCTAAGCCTAACCCTAACCCTAGGCTACCCTTGACTGCTTCTGCCTCCAATAGATTTCCTAAGCACTAGTGTTTTAAGGAACAGCTTAAAAAGAGAATCCTAATGTGATTTCTTTATAATGTGTGTGTTCCTTATATTATCTTAGTGTCTAAACTCTTCTCCATGGCTGGACCCCCAAATAATATTCCTTTACGTGCTAAGGGGTATCTAGAGAGTGGGATAGGTTTAATAACTACCCTAACCCTAACGCGTACCCTAACCCTAACCCCTACCCTAACCCTAACACGTACCCTAATCCTAACCCGTACCCTAAACCGAGGCCTATCCCTAACACTAACCCTAACCCTAACCCTAACCCATACCCTACGCCGTACCCGAAGCCCTTCCCGAACCCGTACCCTAAGCCGTACCCTAAGCCTAACCCTAAGCCTAACCCTAACCCTAGGCTACCCTTGACTGCTTCTGCCTCCAATAGATTTCCTAAGCACTAGTGTTTTAAGGAACAGCTTAAAAAGAGAATCCTAAAGTGATTTCTTTATAATGGGTGTGTTCCTTATCTAATCCTAGTGTCTAAACTCTTCTCCATGGCTGGACCCCCAAATAATATTCCTTTATGTGCTAAGGGGTATCTAGAGAGTGGGATAGGTTTAATCACTACCCTAACGCTAACGCGTACCCTAACCCTAACCCCTACCCTAACACTAACAGGTACCCTAATCCTAACCCGTACCCTAAACCGAGCCCTAACCCTAACACTAACCCTAACCCTAAACCATACCCTACGCCATACCCGAAGCCCTCCCCGAACCCGTACCCTAAGCCATACCCTAAGCCTAACCCTAAGCCTAACCCTAAACCTAGGCTACCCTTGACTGCTTCTGCCTCCAATAGATTTCCTAAGCACTAGTGTTTTAAGGAACAGCTTAAAAAGAGAATCCTTATGTGATTTCTTTATAATGTGTGTGTTCCTTATATTATCTTAGTGTCTAAACTCTTCTCCATGGCTGGACCCCCAAATAATATTCCTTTACGTGCTAAGGGGTATCTAGAGAGTGGGATAGGTTTAATAACTACCCTATCCGTAACGCGTACCCTAACCCTAACCCCTACCCTAACCCTAACACGTACCCTAATCCTAACCCGTACCCTAAACCGAGCCCTAACCCTAACACTAACCTTAACCCTAACGCTAACCCATACCCTTCGCCATACCCGAAGCCCTCCCTGAACATGTACCCTAAGCCGTACCCTAAGCCTAACCCTAAGCCTAACCCTAACCCTAGGCTACCCTTGACTGCTTCTGCCTCCAATAGATTTCCTAAGCACTAGTGTTTTAAGGAACAGCTTAAAAAGAGAATCCTAATGTGATTTCTTTATAATGGGTGTGTTCCTTATATAATCTTAGTGTCTAAACTCTTCTCCATGGCTGGACCCCCAAATAATATTCCTTTAGGTGCTAAGGGGTATCTAGAGAGTGGGATTGGTTTAATAACTACCCTAACCCTAATGCGTACCCTAACCCTAACCCCTACCCTAACCCTAACACGTACCCTAATCCTAACCCGTACCCTAAACCGAGCCCTAACCCTAACACTAACCCTAACCCTAACCCTAACCCATACCCTACGCCGTACCCGAAGCCCTCCCCGAACCCGTACCCTAAGCCTAACCCTAACCCTAGGCTACCCTTGACTGCTTCTGCCTCCAATAGATTTCCTAAGCACTAGTGTTTTAAGGAACAGCTTAAAAAGAGAATCCTAATGTGATTTCTTTATAATGGGTGTGTTCCTTATCTTTTCCTAGTGTCTAAACTCTTCTCCATGGCTGGACCCCCAAATAATATTCCTTTACGTGCTAAGGGGTAACTACAGAGTGGGATAGGTTTAATAACTACCCTAACCCTAACGCGTACCCTAACGCTAACCCCTACCCTAACCCTAACACGTACCCTAATCCTAACCCGTACCCTAAACCGAGCCCTAACCCTAACACTAACCCTAACCCTAACCCTAACCCATACCCTACACCGTACCCGAAGCCCTCCCCGAACCCGTACCCTAAGCCGTACCCTAAGCCTAACCCTAAGCCTAACCCTAACCCTAGGCTACCCTTGACTGCTTCTGCCTCCAATAGATTTCCTAAGCACTAGTGTTTTAAGGAACAGCTTAAAAAGAGAATCCTAATGTGATTTCTTTATAATGTGTGTGTTCCTTATATTATCTTAGTGTCTAAACTCTTCTCCATGGCTGGACCCCCAAATAATATTCCTTTACGTGCTAAGGGGTATCTAGAGAGTGGGATAGGTTTAATAACTACCCTAACCGTAACGCGTACCCTAACGCTAACCCCTACCCTAACCCTAAAACGTACCCTAATCCTAACCCGTACCCTAAACCGAGCCCTAACCCTAACACTAACCCTAACCCTAACCCTAACCCATACCCTACGCCGTACCCGAAGCTCTCCCCGAACACGTACCCTAAGCCGTACCCTAAGCCTAACCCTAAGCCTAACCCTAACCCTAGGCTACCCTTGACTGCTTCTGCCTCCAATAGATTTCCTAAGCACTAGTGTTTTAAGGAACAGCTTAAAAAGAGAATCCTAATGTGATTTCTTTATAATGGGTGTGTTCCTTATCTAATCCTAGTGTCTAAACTCTTCTCCATGGCTGGACCCCCAAATAATATTCCTTTATGTGCTAAGGGGTAACTAGAGAGTGGGATAGGTTTAATAACTATCCTAACCCTAACGCGTACCCTAACGCTAACCCCTACCCTAACCCTAACACGTATCCTAATCCTAACCCGTACCCTAAACCGAGCCCTAACCCTAACACTAACCCTAACCCTAACCCTAACCCATACCCTACACCGTACCCGAAGCCCTCCCCGAACCCGTACCCTAAGCCGTACCCTAAGCCTAACCCTAAGCCTAACCCTAACCCTAGGCTACCCTTGACTGCTTCTGCCTCCAATAGATTTCCTAAGCACTAGTGTTTTAAGGAACAGCTTAAAAAGAGAATCCTAATGTGATTTCTTTATAATGTGTGTGTTCCTTATATTATCTTAGTGTCTAAACTCTTCTCCATGGCTGGACCCCCAAATAATATTCCTTTACGTGCTAAGGGGTATCTAGAGAGTGGGATAGGTTTAATAACTACCCTAACCCTAACGCGTACCCTAACCCTAACCCCTACCCTAACCCTAACACGTACCCTAATCCTAACCCGTACCCTAAACCGAGCCCTAACCCTAACACTAACCCTAACCCTAACCCTAACCCATACCCTACGCCGTACCCGAAGCCCTCCCCGAAAACGTACCCTAATCCGTACCCTAAGCCTAACCCTAAGCCTAACCCTTACCCTAGGCTACCGTTGACTGCTTCTGCCTCCAATAGATTTCCTAAGCACTAGTGTTTTAAGGAACAGCTTAAAAAGAGAATCCTAATGTGATTTCTTTATAATCTGTGTATTCCTTATATTATCTTAGTGTCTAAACTCTTCTCCATGGCTGGACCCCCAAATAATATTCCTTTAGGTGCTAAGGGGTATCTAGAGAGTGGGATAGGTTTAATAACTACCCTAACCCTAACGCGTACCCTAACGCTAACCCCTACCCTAACCCTAACACGTACCCTAAACCTAACCCGTACCCTAAACCGAGCCCTAACCCTAACACTAACCCTAACCCTAACCCTAACCCATACCCTACGCCGTACCCGAATCCCTCCCCGAACCCGTACCCTAAGCCGTACCCTAAGCCTAACCCTAAGCCTAACCCTAACCCTAGGCTACCCTTGACTGCTTCTGCCTCCAATAGATTTCCTAAGCACTAGTGTTTTAAGGAAGAGCTTAAAAAGAGAATCCTAATGTGATTTCTTTATAATGGGTGTGTTCCTTATCTAATCCTAGTGTCTAAACTCTTCTGCACGGCTGGACCCCCAAATAATATTCCTTTATGTGCTAAGGGGTATCTAGAGAGTGGGATAGGTTTAATCACTACCCTAACCCTAACGCGTACCCTAACCCTAACCCCTACCCTAACCCTAACACATACCCTAATCCTACCCCATACCCTAAACCGAGCCCTAACCCTAACACTAACCCTAACCCTAACCCTAACACATACCCTACGCCGTACGCGAAGACCTCCCCGAACCCGTACCCTAAGCCGTACCCTAAGCCTAACCCTAAGCCTAACCCTAACCCTAGGCTACCCTTGACTGCTTCTGCCTCCAATAGATTTCCTAAGCACTAGTGTTTTAAGGAACAGCTTAAAAAGAGAATCCTAATGTGATTTCTTTATAATGGGTGTGTTCCTTATCTTTTCCTAGTGTCTAAACTCTTCTCCATGGCTGGACCCCCAAATAATATTCCTTTACGTGCTAAGGGGTAACTAGAGAGTGGGATAGGTTTAATAACTACCCTAACCCTAACGCGTACCCTAACGCTAACCCCTACCCTAACCCTAACACGTACCCTAATCCTAACCGGTACCCTAAACCGAGCCCTAACCCTAACACTAACCCTAACCCTAACCCTAACCCATACCCTACACCGTACCCGAAGCCCTCCCCGAACCCGTACCCTAAGCCGTACCCTAAGCCTAACCCTAAGCCTAACCCTAACCCTAGGCTACCCTTGACTGCTTCTGCCTCCAATAGATTTCCTAAGCACTAGTGTTTTAAGGAACAGCTTAAAAAGAGAATCCTAATGTGATTTCTTTATAATGTGTGTGTTCCTTATATTATCTTAGTGTCTAAACTCTTCTCCATGGCTGGACCCCCAAATAATATTCCTTTAGGTGCTAAGGGGTATCTAGAGAGTGGGATAGGTTTAATAACTACCCTAACCGTAACGCGTACCCTAACCCTAACCCCTACCCTAAACCTAAAACGTACCCTAATCCTAACCCGTACCCTAAACCGAGCCCTAACCCTAACACTAACCCTAACCCTAACCCATACCCTACGCCGTACCCGAAGCCCTCCCCGAACCCGTAACCTAAGCCGTAACCTAAGCCTAACCCTAAGCCTAACCCTAACCCTAGGCTACCCTTGACTGCTTCTGCCTCCAATAGATTTCCTAAGCACTAGTGTTTTAAGGAACAGCTTAAAAAGAGAATCCTAATGTGATTTCTTTATAATGTGTGTGTTCCTTATATTATCTTAGTGTCTAAACTCTTCTCCATGGCTGGACCCCCAAATAATATTCCTTTACGTGCTAAGGGGTATCTAGAGAGTGGGATAGGTTTAATAACTACCCTAACCCTAACGCGTACCCTAACCCTAACCCCTACCCTAACCCTAACACGTACCCTAATCCTAACCCGTACCCTAAACCGAGCCCTAACCCTAACACTAACCCTAACCCTAACCCTAACCCATACCCTACGCCGTACCCGAAGCCCTCCCCGAACCCGTACCCTAAGCCGTACCCTAAGCCTAACCCTAAGCCTAACCCTAACCCTAGGCTACCCTTGACTGCTTCTGCCTCCAATAGATTTCCTAAGCACTAGGGTTTTAAGGAACAGCTTAAAAAGAGAATCCTAATGTGATTTCTTTATAATGTGTGTGTTCCTTATATTATCTTAGTGTCTAAACTCTTCTCCATGGCTGGACCCCCAAATAATATTCCTTTACGTGCTAAGGGGTATCTAGAGAGTGGGATAGGTTTAATAACTACCCTAACCCTAACGCGTACCCTAACCCTAACCCCTACCCTAACCCTAACACGTACCCTAATCCTAACCCGTACCCTAAACCGAGCCCTAACCCTAACACTAACCCTAACCCTAACCCTAACCCATACCCTACGTCGTACCCGAAGCCCTCCCCGAACCCGTACCCTAAGCCTAACCCTAAGCCTAACCCTAACCCTAGGCTACCCTTGACTGCTTCTGCCTCCAATAGATTTCCTAAGCACTAGTGTTTTAAGGAACAGCTTAAAAAGAGAATCCTAATGTGATTTCTTTATAATGGGTGTGTTCCTTATCTTATCCTAGTGTCTAAACTCTTCTCCATGGCTGGACCCCCAAATAATATTCCTTTACGTGCTAAGGGGTAACTAGGGAGTGGGATAGGTTTAATAACTACCCTAACCCTAACGCGTACCCTAACGCTAACCCCTACCCTAACCCTAACACGTACCCTAAACCTAACCCGTACCCTAAACCGAGCCCTAACCCTAACACTAACCCTAACCCTAACCGTAATCCATACCCTACGCCGTACCCGAATCCCTCCCCGAACCCGTACCCTAAGCCGTACCCTAAGCCTAACCCTAAGCCTAACCCTAACCCTAGGCTACCCTTGACTGCTTCTGCCTCCAAGAGATTTCCTAAGCACTAGTGTTTTAAGGAAGAGCTTAAAAAGAGAATCCTAATGTGATTTCTTTATAATGGGTGTGTTCCTTATCTAATCCTAGTGTCTAAACTCTTCTGCACGGCTGGACCCCCAAATAATATTCCTTATGTGCTAAGGGGTATCTAGAGAGTGGGATAGGTTTAATCACTACCCTAACCCTAACGCGTACCCTAACCCTAACCCCTACCCTAACCCTAACACGTACCCTAATCCTACCCCATACCCTAAACCGAGCCCTAACCCTAACACTAACCCTAACCCTAACCCTAACCCATACCCTACGCCGTACCCGAAGCCCTCCCCGAACCCGTACCCTAAGCCGTACCCTAAGCCTAACCCTAAGCCTAACCCTAACCCTAGGCTACCCTTGACTGCTTCTGCCTCCAATAGATTTCCTAAGCACTAGTGTTTTAAGGAACAGCTTAAAAAGTAAATCCTAATGTGATTTCTTTATAATGTGTGTGTTCCTTATATTATCTTAGTGTCTAAACTCTTCTCCATGGCTGGACCCCCAAATAATATTCCTTTACGTGCTAAGGGGTATCTAGAGAGTGGGATAGGTTTAATAACTACCCTAACCCTAACGCGTACCCTAACCCTAACCCCTACCCTAACCCTAACACGTTCCCTAATCCTAACCCGTACCCTAAACCGAGCCCTAACCCTAACACTAAACCTAACCCTAACCCTAACCCATACCCTACGCCGTACCCGAAGCCCTCCCCGAACCCGTACCCTAAACCGTACCCTAAGCCTAACCCTAAGCCTAACCCTAACCCTAGGCTACCCTTGACTGCTTCTGCCTCCAATAGATTTCCTAAGCACTAGGGTTTTAAGGAACAGCTTAAAAAGAGAATCCTAATGTGATTTCTTTATAATGTGTGTGTTCCTTATATTATCTTAGTGTCTAAACTCTTCTCCATGGCTGGACCCCCAAATAATATTCCTTTACGTGCTAAGGGGTATCTAGAGAGTGGGATAGGTTTAATAACTACCCTAACCCTAACGCGTACCCTAACCCTAACCCCTACCCTAACCCTAACACGTACCCTAATCCTAACCCGTACCCTAAACCGAGCCCTAACCCTAACACTAACCCTAACCCTAAACCTAAGCCATACCCTACGCCGTACCCGAAGCCCTCCCCGAACCCGTACCCTAAGGCGTACCCTAAGCCTAACCCTAAGCCTAACCCTAACCCTAGGCTACCCTTGACTGCTTCTGCCTCCAATAGATTTCCTAAGCACTAGTGTTTTAAGGAACAGCTTAAAAAGAGAATCCTAATGTGATTTCTTTATAATGTGTGTGTTCCTTATATTATCTTAGTGTCTAAACTCTTCTCCATGGCTGGACCCCCAAATAATATTCCTTTACGTGCTAAGGGGTATCTAGAGAGTGGGATAGGTTTAATACCTACCCTAATCCTAACGCGTACCCTAACCCTAACCCCTACCCTAACACTAACACGTACCCTAATCCTAACCCGTACCCTAAACCGAGCCCTAACCCTAACACTAACCCTAACCCTAAACCTAACCCATACCCTACGCCGTACCCGAAGCCCTCCCCGAACCCGTACCCTAAGCCTAACCCTAACCCTAGGCTACCCTTGACTGCTTCTGCCTCCAATAGATTTCCTAAGCACTAGTGTTTTAAGGAACAGCTTAAAAAGAGAATCCTAATGTGATTTCTTTATAATGGGTGTGTTCCTTAACTTTTCCTAGTGTCTAAACTCTTCTCCATGGCTGGACCCCCAAATAATATTCCTTTACGTGCTAAGGGGTAACTAGAGAGTGGGATAGGTTTAATAACTACCCTAACCCTAACGCGTACCCTAACGCTAACCCCTACCCTAACCCTAACACGTACCCTAATCCTAACCCGTACCCTAAACCGAGCCCTAACCCTAACACTAACCCTAACCCTAACCCTAACCCATACCCTACACCGTACCCGAAGCCCTCCCCGAACCCGTACCCTAAGCCGTACCCTAAGCCTAACCCTAAGCCTAACCCTAACCCTAGGCTACCCTTGACTGCTTCTGCCTCCAATAGATTTCCTAAGCACTAGTGTTTTAAGGAACAGCTTAAAAAGAGAATCCTAATGTGATTTCTTTATAATGTGTGTGTTCCTTATATTATCTTAGTGTCTAAACTCTTCTCCATGGCTGGACCCCCAAATAATATTCCTTTACGTGCTAAGGGGTATCTAGAGAGTGGGATAGGTTTAATAACTACCCTAACCGTAACGCGTACCCTAACCCCAACCCCTACCCTAACCCTAAAACGTACCCTAATCCTAACCCGTACCCTAAACCGAGCCCTAACCCTAACACTAACCCTAACCCTAACCCTAACCCATACCCTACGCCGTACCCGAAGCCCTCCCCGAACACGTACCCTAAACCGTACCCTAAGCCTAACCCTAAGCCTAACCCTAACCCTAGGCTACCCTTGACTGCTTCTGCCTCCAATAGATTTCCTAAGCACTAGTGTTTTAAGGAACAGCTTAAAAAGAGAATCCTAATGTGATTTCTTTATAATGGGTGTGTTCCTTATCTAATCCTAGTGTCTAAACTCTTCTCCATGGCTGGACCCCCAAATAATATTCCTTTATGTGCTAAGGGGTAACTAGAGAGTGGGATAGGTTTAATAACTATCCTAACCCTAACGCGTACCCTAACGCTAACCCCTACCCTAACCCTAACACGTAACCTAATCCTAACCCGTACCCTAAACCGAGCCCTAACCCTAACACTAACCCTAACCCTAACCCTAACCCATACCCTACACCGTACCCGAAGCCCTCCCCGAACCCGTACCCTAAGCCGTACCCTAAGCCTAACCCTAAGCCTAACCCTAACCCTAGGCTACCCTTGAATGCTTCTGCCTCCAATAGATTTCCTAAGCACTAGTGTTTTAAGGAACAGCTTAAAAAGAGAATCCTAATGTGATTTCTTTATAATGTGTGTGTTCCTTATATTATCTTAGTGTCTAAACTCTTCTCCATGGCTGGACCCCAAAATAATATTCCTTTACGTGCTAAGGGCTATCTAGAGAGTGGGATAGGTTTAATAACTACCCTAACCGTAACGCGTACCCTAACCCTAACCCCTACCCTAACCCTAAAACGTTCCCTAATCCTAACCCGTACCCTAAACCGAGCCCTAACCCTAACACTAACCCTAACCCTAACCCTAACCCATACCCTACGCCGTACCCGAAGCCCTCCCCGAACACGTACCCTAAGCCTAACCCTAAGCCTAATCCTAACCCTAGGCTACCCTTGACTGCTTCTGCCTCCAATAGATTTCCTAAGCACTAGTGTTTTAAGGAACAGCTTAAAAAGAGAATCCTAATGTGATTTCTTTATAATGGGTGTGTTCCTTATCTAATCCTAGTGTCTAAACTCTTCTCCATGGCTGGACCCCCAAATAATATTCCTTTATGTGCTAAGGGGTAACTAGAGAGTGGGATAGGTTTAATAACTACCCTAACCCTAACGCGTACCCTAACGCTAACCCCTACCCTAACCCTAACACGTACCCTAATCCTGACCCGTACCCTAAACCGAGCCCTAACCCTAACACTAACCCTAACCCTAACCCTAACCCATACCCTACACCGTACCCAAAGCCCTCCCCGAACCCGTACCCTAAGCCGTACCCTAAGCCTAACCCTAAGCCTAACCCTAACCCTAGGCTACCCTTGACTGCTTCTGCCTCCAATAGATTTCCTAAGCACTAGTGTTTTAAGGAACAGCTTAAAAAGAGAATCCTAATGTGATTTCTTTATAATGTGTGTGTTCCTTATATTATCTTAGTGTCTAAACTCTTCTCCATGGCTGGACCCCCAAATAATATTCCTTTACGTGCTAAGGGGTATCTAGAGAGTGGGATAGGTTTAATAACTACCCTAACCGTAACGCGTACCCTAACCCTAACCCCTACCCTAACCCTAACACGTACCCTAATCCTAACCCGTACCCTAAACCGAGCCCTAACCCTAACACTAACCCTAACCCTAACCCTAACCCATACCCTACGCCGTACCCGAAGCCCTCCCCGAACACGTACCCTAAACCGTACCCTAAGCCTAACCCTAAGCCTAACCCTAACCCTAGGCTACCCTTGACTGCTTCTGCCTCCAATAGATTTCCTAAGCACTAGTGTTTTAAGGAACAGCTTAAAAAGAGAATCCTAATGTGATTTCTTTATAATGTGTGTGTTCCTTATATTATCTTAGTGTCTAAACTCTTCTCCATGGCTGGACCCCCAAATAATATTCCTTTAGGTGCTAAGGGGTATCTAGAGATTGGGATAGGTTTAATAACTACCCTAACCGTAACGCGTACCCTAACCCTAACCCCTACCCTAACCCTAAAACGTACCCTAATCCTAACCCGTACCCTAAACCGAGCCCTAACCCTAACACTAACCCTAACCCTAACCCATACCCTACGCCGTACCCGAAGCCCTCCCCGAACCCGTAACCTAAGCCGTAACCTAAGCCTAACCCTAAGCCTAACCCTAACCCTAGGCTACCCTTGACTGCTTCTGCCTCCAATAGATTTCCTAAGCACTAGTGTTTTAAGGAACAGCTTAAAAAGAGAATCCTAATGTGATTTCTTTATAATGTGTGTGTTCCTTATATTATCTTAGTGTCTAAACTCTTCTCCATTGCTGGACCCCCAAATAATATTCCTTTACGTGCTAAGGGGTATCTAGAGAGTGGGATAGGTTTAATAACTACCCTAACCCTAACGCGTACCCTAACCCTAACCCCTACCCTAACCCTAACACGTACCCTAATCCTAACCCGTACCCTAAACCGAGCCCTAACCCTAACACTAACCCTAACCCTAACCCTAACCCATACCCTACGCCGTACCCGAAGCCCTCCCCGAACCCGTACCCTAAGCCGTACCCTAAGCCTAACCCTAAGCCTAACCCTAACCCTAGGCTACCCTTGACTGCTTCTGCCTCCAATAGATTTCCTAAGCACTAGGGTTTTAAGGAACAGCTTAAAAAGAGAATCCTAATGTGATTTCTTTATAATGTGTGTGTTCCTTATATTATCTTAGTGTCTAAACTCTTCTCCATGGCTGGACCCCCAAATAATATTCCTTTACGTGCTAAGGGGTATCTAGAGAGTGGGATAGGTTTAATAACTACCCTAACCCTAACGCGTACCCTAACCCTAACCCCTACCCTAACCCTAACACGTACCCTAATCCTAACCCGTACCCTAAACCGAGCCCTAACCCTAACACTAACCCTAACCCTAACCCTAACCCATACCCTACGTCGTACCCGAAGCCCTCCCCGAACCCGTACCCTAAGCCTAACCCTAAGCCTAACCCTAACCCTAGGCTACCCTTGACTGCTTCTGCCTCCAATAGATTTCCTAAGCACTAGTGTTTTAAGGAACAGCTTAAAAAGAGAATCCTAATGTGATTTCTTTATAATGGGTGTGTTCCTTATCTTATCCTAGTGTCTAAACTCTTCTCCATGGCTGGACCCCCAAATAATATTCCTTTACGTGCTAAGGGGTAACTAGGGAGTGGGATAGGTTTAATAACTACCCTAACCCTAACGCGTACCCTAACGCTAACCCCTACCCTAACCCTAACACGTACCCTAAACCTAACCCGTACCCTAAACCGAGCCCTAACCCTAACACTAACCCTAACCCTAACCGTAATCCATACCCTACGCCGTACCCGAATCCCTCCCCGAACCCGTACCCTAAGCCGTACCCTAAGCCTAACCCTAAGCCTAACCCTAACCCTAGGCTACCCTTGACTGCTTCTGCCTCCAAGAGATTTCCTAAGCACTAGTGTTTTAAGGAAGAGCTTAAAAAGAGAATCCTAATGTGATTTCTTTATAATGGGTGTGTTCCTTATCTAATCCTAGTGTCTAAACTCTTCTGCACGGCTGGACCCCCAAATAATATTCCTTATGTGCTAAGGGGTATCTAGAGAGTGGGATAGGTTTAATCACTACCCTAACCCTAACGCGTACCCTAACCCTAACCCCTACCCTAACCCTAACACGTACCCTAATCCTACCCCATACCCTAAACCGAGCCCTAACCCTAACACTAACCCTAACCCTAACCCTAACCCATACCCTACGCCGTACCCGAAGCCCTCCCCGAACCCGTACCCTAAGCCGTACCCTAAGCCTAACCCTAAGCCTAACCCTAACCCTAGGCTACCCTTGACTGCTTCTGCCTCCAATAGATTTCCTAAGCACTAGTGTTTTAAGGAACAGCTTAAAAAGTAAATCCTAATGTGATTTCTTTATAATGTGTGTGTTCCTTATATTATCTTAGTGTCTAAACTCTTCTCCATGGCTGGACCCCCAAATAATATTCCTTTACGTGCTAAGGGGTATCTAGAGAGTGGGATAGGTTTAATAACTACCCTAACCCTAACGCGTACCCTAACCCTAACCCCTACCCTAACCCTAACACGTTCCCTAATCCTAACCCGTACCCTAAACCGAGCCCTAACCCTAACACTAAACCTAACCCTAACCCTAACCCATACCCTACGCCGTACCCGAAGCCCTCCCCGAACCCGTACCCTAAACCGTACCCTAAGCCTAACCCTAAGCCTAACCCTAACCCTAGGCTACCCTTGACTGCTTCTGCCTCCAATAGATTTCCTAAGCACTAGGGTTTTAAGGAACAGCTTAAAAAGAGAATCCTAATGTGATTTCTTTATAATGTGTGTGTTCCTTATATTATCTTAGTGTCTAAACTCTTCTCCATGGCTGGACCCCCAAATAATATTCCTTTACGTGCTAAGGGGTATCTAGAGAGTGGGATAGGTTTAATAACTACCCTAACCCTAACGCGTACCCTAACCCTAACCCCTACCCTAACCCTAACACGTACCCTAATCCTAACCCGTACCCTAAACCGAGCCCTAACCCTAACACTAACCCTAACCCTAAACCTAAGCCATACCCTACGCCGTACCCGAAGCCCTCCCCGAACCCGTACCCTAAGGCGTACCCTAAGCCTAACCCTAAGCCTAACCCTAACCCTAGGCTACCCTTGACTGCTTCTGCCTCCAATAGATTTCCTAAGCACTAGTGTTTTAAGGAACAGCTTAAAAAGAGAATCCTAATGTGATTTCTTTATAATGTGTGTGTTCCTTATATTATCTTAGTGTCTAAACTCTTCTCCATGGCTGGACCCCCAAATAATATTCCTTTACGTGCTAAGGGGTATCTAGAGAGTGGGATAGGTTTAATACCTACCCTAATCCTAACGCGTACCCTAACCCTAACCCCTACCCTAACACTAACACGTACCCTAATCCTAACCCGTACCCTAAACCGAGCCCTAACCCTAACACTAACCCTAACCCTAAACCTAACCCATACCCTACGCCGTACCCGAAGCCCTCCCCGAACCCGTACCCTAAGCCTAACCCTAACCCTAGGCTACCCTTGACTGCTTCTGCCTCCAATAGATTTCCTAAGCACTAGTGTTTTAAGGAACAGCTTAAAAAGAGAATCCTAATGTGATTTCTTTATAATGGGTGTGTTCCTTAACTTTTCCTAGTGTCTAAACTCTTCTCCATGGCTGGACCCCCAAATAATATTCCTTTACGTGCTAAGGGGTAACTAGAGAGTGGGATAGGTTTAATAACTACCCTAACCCTAACGCGTACCCTAACGCTAACCCCTACCCTAACCCTAACACGTACCCTAATCCTAACCCGTACCCTAAACCGAGCCCTAACCCTAACACTAACCCTAACCCTAACCCTAACCCATACCCTACACCGTACCCGAAGCCCTCCCCGAACCCGTACCCTAAGCCGTACCCTAAGCCTAACCCTAAGCCTAACCCTAACCCTAGGCTACCCTTGACTGCTTCTGCCTCCAATAGATTTCCTAAGCACTAGTGTTTTAAGGAACAGCTTAAAAAGAGAATCCTAATGTGATTTCTTTATAATGTGTGTGTTCCTTATATTATCTTAGTGTCTAAACTCTTCTCCATGGCTGGACCCCCAAATAATATTCCTTTACGTGCTAAGGGGTATCTAGAGAGTGGGATAGGTTTAATAACTACCCTAACCGTAACGCGTACCCTAACCCCAACCCCTACCCTAACCCTAAAACGTACCCTAATCCTAACCCGTACCCTAAACCGAGCCCTAACCCTAACACTAACCCTAACCCTAACCCTAACCCATACCCTACGCCGTACCCGAAGCCCTCCCCGAACACGTACCCTAAACCGTACCCTAAGCCTAACCCTAAGCCTAACCCTAACCCTAGGCTACCCTTGACTGCTTCTGCCTCCAATAGATTTCCTAAGCACTAGTGTTTTAAGGAACAGCTTAAAAAGAGAATCCTAATGTGATTTCTTTATAATGGGTGTGTTCCTTATCTAATCCTAGTGTCTAAACTCTTCTCCATGGCTGGACCCCCAAATAATATTCCTTTATGTGCTAAGGGGTAACTAGAGAGTGGGATAGGTTTAATAACTATCCTAACCCTAACGCGTACCCTAACGCTAACCCCTACCCTAACCCTAACACGTAACCTAATCCTAACCCGTACCCTAAACCGAGCCCTAACCCTAACACTAACCCTAACCCTAACCCTAACCCATACCCTACACCGTACCCGAAGCCCTCCCCGAACCCGTACCCTAAGCCGTACCCTAAGCCTAACCCTAAGCCTAACCCTAACCCTAGGCTACCCTTGAATGCTTCTGCCTCCAATAGATTTCCTAAGCACTAGTGTTTTAAGGAACAGCTTAAAAAGAGAATCCTAATGTGATTTCTTTATAATGTGTGTGTTCCTTATATTATCTTAGTGTCTAAACTCTTCTCCATGGCTGGACCCCAAAATAATATTCCTTTACGTGCTAAGGGCTATCTAGAGAGTGGGATAGGTTTAATAACTACCCTAACCGTAACGCGTACCCTAACCCTAACCCCTACCCTAACCCTAAAACGTTCCCTAATCCTAACCCGTACCCTAAACCGAGCCCTAACCCTAACACTAACCCTAACCCTAACCCTAACCCATACCCTACGCCGTACCCGAAGCCCTCCCCGAACACGTACCCTAAGCCTAACCCTAAGCCTAATCCTAACCCTAGGCTACCCTTGACTGCTTCTGCCTCCAATAGATTTCCTAAGCACTAGTGTTTTAAGGAACAGCTTAAAAAGAGAATCCTAATGTGATTTCTTTATAATGGGTGTGTTCCTTATCTAATCCTAGTGTCTAAACTCTTCTCCATGGCTGGACCCCCAAATAATATTCCTTTATGTGCTAAGGGGTAACTAGAGAGTGGGATAGGTTTAATAACTACCCTAACCCTAACGCGTACCCTAACGCTAACCCCTACCCTAACCCTAACACGTACCCTAATCCTAACCCGTACCCTAAACCGAGCCCTAACCCTAACACTAACCCTAACCCTAACCCTAACCCATACCCTACACCGTACCCAAAGCCCTCCCCGAACCCGTACCCTAAGCCGTACCCTAAGCCTAACCCTAAGCCTAACCCTAACCCTAGGCTACCCTTGACTGCTTCTGCCTCCAATAGATTTCCTAAGCACTAGTGTTTTAAGGAACAGCTTAAAAAGAGAATCCTAATGTGATTTCTTTATAATGTGTGTGTTCCTTATATTATCTTAGTGTCTAAACTCTTCTCCATGGCTGGACCCCCAAATAATATTCCTTTACGTGCTAAGGGGTATCTAGAGAGTGGGATAGGTTTAATAACTACCCTAACCGTAACGCGTACCCTAACCCTAACCCCTACCCTAACCCTAACACGTACCCTAATCCTAACCCGTACCCTAAACCGAGCCCTAACCCTAACACTAACCCTAACCCTAACCCTAACCCATACCCTACGCCGTACCCGAAGCCCTCCCCGAACACGTACCCTAAACCGTACCCTAAGCCTAACCCTAAGCCTAACCCTAACCCTAGGCTACCCTTGACTGCTTCTGCCTCCAATAGATTTCCTAAGCACTAGTGTTTTAAGGAACAGCTTAAAAAGAGAATCCTAATGTGATTTCTTTATAATGGGTGTGTTCCTTATCTAATCCTAGTGTCTAAACTCTTCTCCATGGCTGGACCCCCAAATAATATTCCTTTATGTGCTAAGGGGTAACTAGAGAGTGGGATAGGTTTAATAACTATCCTAACCCTAACGCGTACCCTAACGCTAACCCCTACCCTAACCCTAACACGTAACCTAATCCTAACCCGTACCCTAAACCGAGCCCTAACCCTAACACTAACCCTAACCCTAACCCTAACCCATACCCTACACCGTACCCGAAGCCCTCCCCGAACCCGTACCCTAAGCCGTACCCTAAGCCTAACCCTAAGCCTAACCCTAACCCTAGGCTACCCTTGAATGCTTCTGCCTCCAATAGATTTCCTAAGCACTAGTGTTTTAAGGAACAGCTTAAAAAGAGAATCCTAATGTGATTTCTTTATAATGTGTGTGTTCCTTATATTATCTTAGTGTCTAAACTCTTCTCCATGGCTGGACCCCAAAATAATATTCCTTTACGTGCTAAGGGCTATCTAGAGAGTGGGATAGGTTTAATAACTACCCTAACCGTAACGCGTACCCTAACCCTAACCCCTACCCTAACCCTAAAACGTTCCCTAATCCTAACCCGTACCCTAAACCGAGCCCTAACCCTAACACTAACCCTAACCCTAACCCTAACCCATACCCTACGCCGTACCCGAAGCCCTCCCCGAACACGTACCCTAAGCCTAACCCTAAGCCTAATCCTAACCCTAGGCTACCCTTGACTGCTTCTGCCTCCAATAGATTTCCTAAGCACTAGTGTTTTAAGGAACAGCTTAAAAAGAGAATCCTAATGTGATTTCTTTATAATGGGTGTGTTCCTTATCTAATCCTAGTGTCTAAACTCTTCTCCATGGCTGGACCCCCAAATAATATTCCTTTATGTGCTAAGGGGTAACTAGAGAGTGGGATAGGTTTAATAACTACCCTAACCCTAACGCGTACCCTAACGCTAACCCCTACCCTAACCCTAACACGTACCCTAATCCTAACACGTACCCTAAACCGAGCCCTAACCCTAACACTAACCCTAACCCTAACCCTAACCCATACCCTACACCGTACCCAAAGCCCTCCCCGAACCCGTACCCTAAGCCGTACCCTAAGCCTAACCCTAAGCCTAACCCTAACCCTAGGCTACCCTTGACTGCTTCTGCCTCCAATAGATTTCCTAAGCACTAGTGTTTTAAGGAACAGCTTAAAAAGAGAATCCTAATGTGATTTCTTTATAATGTGTGTGTTCCTTATATTATCTTAGTGTCTAAACTCTTCTCCATGGCTGGACCCCCAAATAATATTCCTTTACGTGCTAAGGGGTATCTAGAGAGTGGGATAGGTTTAATAACTACCCTAACCGTAACGCGTACCCTAACCCTAACCCCTACCCTAACCCTAAAACGTACCCTAATCCTAACCCGTACCCTAAACCGAGCCCTAACCCTAACACTAACCCTAACCCTAACCCTAACCCATACCCTACGCCGTACCCGAAGCCCTCCCCGAACACGTACCCTAAACCGTACCCTAAGCCTAACCCTAAGCCTAACCCTAACCCTAGGCTACCCTTGACTGCTTCTGCCTCCAATAGATTTCCTAAGCACTAGTGTTTTAAGGAACAGCTTAAAAAGAGAATCCTAATGTGATTTCTTTATAATGGGTGTGTTCCTTATCTAATCCTAGTGTCTAAACTCTTCTCCATGGCTGGACCCCCAAATAATATTCCTTTATGTGCTAAGGGGTAACTAGAGAGTGGGATAGGTTTAATAACTATCCTAACCCTAACGCGTACCCTAACGCTAACCCCTACCCTAACCCTAACACGTAACCTAATCCTAACCCGTACCCTAAACCTAGCCCTAACCCTAACACTAACCCTAACCCTAACCCTAACCCATACCCTACACCGTACCCGAAGCCCTCCCCGAACCCGTACCCTAAGCCGTACCCTAAGCCTAACCCTAAGCCTAACCCTAACCCTAGGCTACCCTTGAATGCTTCTGCCTCCAATAGATTTCCTAAGCACTAGTGTTTTAAGGAACAGCTTAAAAAGAGAATCCTAATGTGATTTCTTTATAATGTGTGTGTTCCTTATATTATCTTAGTGTCTAAACTCTTCTCCATGGCTGGACCCCAAAATAATATTCCTTTACGTGCTAAGGGCTATCTAGAGAGTGGGATAGGTTTAATAACTACCCTAACCGTAACGCGTACCCTAACCCTAACCCCTACCCTAACCCTAAAACGTTCCCTAATCCTAACCCGTACCCTAAACCGAGCCCTAACCCTAACACTAACCCTAACCCTAACCCTAACCCATACCCTACGCCGTACCCGAAGCCCTCCCCGAACACGTACCCTAAGCCTAACCCTAAGCCTAATCCTAACCCTAGGCTACCCTTGACTGCTTCTGCCTCCAATAGATTTCCTAAGCACTAGTGTTTTAAGGAACAGCTTAAAAAGAGAATCCTAATGTGATTTCTTTATAATGGGTGTGTTCCTTATCTAATCCTAGTGTCTAAACTCTTCTCCATGGCTGGACCCCCAAATAATATTCCTTTATGTGCTAAGGGGTAACTAGAGAGTGGGATAGGTTTAATAACTACCCTAACCCTAACGCGTACCCTAACGCTAACCCCTACCCTAACCCTAACACGTACCCTAATCCTAACCCGTACCCTAAACCGAGCCCTAACCCTAACACTAACCCTAACCCTAACCCTAACCCATACCCTACACCGTACCCAAAGCCCTCCCCGAACCCGTACCCTAAGCCGTACCCTAAGCCTAACCCTAAGCCTAACCCTAACCCTAGGCTACCCTTGACTGCTTCTGCCTCCAATAGATTTCCTAAGCACTAGTGTTTTAAGGAACAGCTTAAAAAGAGAATCCTAATGTGATTTCTTTATAATGTGTGTGTTCCTTATATTATCTTAGTGTCTAAACTCTTCTCCATGGCTGGACCCCCAAATAATATTCCTTTACGTGCTAAGGGGTATCTAGAGAGTGGGATAGGTTTAATAACTACCCTAACCGTAACGCGTACCCTAACCCTAACCCCTACCCTAACCCTAAAACGTACCCTAATCCTAACCCGTACCCTAAACCGAGCCCTAACCCTAACACTAACCCTAACCCTAACCCTAACCCATACCCTACGCCGTACCCGAAGCCCTCCCCGAACACGTACCCTAAACCGTACCCTAAGCCTAACCCTAAGCCTAACCCTAACCCTAGGCTACCCTTGACTGCTTCTGCCTCCAATAGATTTCCTAAGCACTAGTGTTTTAAGGAACAGCTTAAAAAGAGAATCCTAATGTGATTTCTTTATAATGGGTGTGTTCCTTATCTAATCCTAGTGTCTAAACTCTTCTCCATGGCTGGACCCCCAAATAATATTCCTTTATGTGCTAAGGGGTAACTAGAGAGTGGGATAGGTTTAATAACTATCCTAACCCTAACGCGTACCCTAACGCTAACCCCTACCCTAACCCTAACACGTAACCTAATCCTAACCCGTACCCTAAACCGAGCCCTAACCCTAACACTAACCCTAACCCTAACCCTAACCCATACCCTACACCGTACCCGAAGCCCTCCCCGAACCCGTACCCTAAGCCGTACCCTAAGCCTAACCCTAAGCCTAACCCTAACCCTAGGCTACCCTTGAATGCTTCTGCCTCCAATAGATTTCCTAAGCACTAGTGTTTTAAGGAACAGCTTAAAAAGAGAATCCTAATGTGATTTCTTTATAATGTGTGTGTTCCTTATATTATCTTAGTGTCTAAACTCTTCTCCATGGCTGGACCCCAAAATAATATTCCTTTACGTGCTAAGGGCTATCTAGAGAGTGGGATAGGTTTAATAACTACCCTAACCGTAACGCGTACCCTAACCCTAACCCCTACCCTAACCCTAAAACGTTCCCTAATCCTAACCCGTACCCTAAACCGAGCCCTAACCCTAACCCTAACCCTAACCCTAACCCTAACCCATACCCTACGCCGTACCCGAAGCCCTCCCCGAACACGTACCCTAAGCCTAACCCTAAGCCTAACCCTAACCCTAGGCTACCCTTGACTGCTTCTGCCTCCAATAGATTTCCTAAGCACTAGTGTTTTAAGGAACAGCTTAAAAAGAGAATCCTAATGTGATTTCTTTATAATGGGTGTGTTCCTTATCTAATCCTAGTGTCTAAACTCTTCTCCATGGCTGGACCCCCAAATAATATTCCTTTATGTGCTAAGGGGTAACTAGAGAGTGGGATAGGTTTAATAACTATCCTAACCCTAACGCGTACCCTAACGCTAACCCCTACCCTAACCCTAACACGTAACCTAATCCTAACCCGTACCCTAAACCGAACCCTAACCCTAACACTAACCCTAACCCTAACCCTAACCCATACCCTACACCGTACCCGAAGCCCTCCCCGAACCCGTACCCTAAGCCGTACCCTAAGCCTAACCCTAAGCCTAACCCTAACCCTAGGCTACCCTTGAATGCTTCTGCCTCCAATAGATTTCCTAAGCACTAGTGTTTTAAGGAACAGCTTAAAAAGAGAATCCTAATGTGATTTCTTTATAATGTGTGTGTTCCTTATATTATCTTAGTGTCTAAACTCTTCTCCATGGCTGGACCCCAAAATAATATTCCTTTACGTGCTAAGGGCTATCTAGAGAGTGGGATAGGTTTAATAACTACCCTAACCGTAACGCGTACCCTAACCCTAACCCCTACCCTAACCCTAAAACGTTCCCTAATCCTAACCCGTACCCTAAACCGAGCCCTAACCCTAACACTAACCCTAACCCTAACCCTAACCCATACCCTACGCCGTACCCGAAGCCCTCCCCGAACACGTACCCTAAGCCTAACCCTAAGCCTAATCCTAACCCTAGGCTACCCTTGACTGCTTCTGCCTCCAATAGATTTCCTAAGCACTAGTGTTTTAAGGAACAGCTTAAAAAGAGAATCCTAATGTGATTTCTTTATAATGGGTGTGTTCCTTATCTAATCCTAGTGTCTAAACTCTTCTCCATGGCTGGACCCCCAAATAATATTCCTTTATGTGCTAAGGGGTAACTAGAGAGTGGGATAGGTTTAATAACTACCCTAACCCTAACGCGTACCCTAACGCTAACCCCTACCCTAACCCTAACACGTACCCTAATCCTAACCCGTACCCTAAACCGAGCCCTAACCCTAACACTAACCCTAACCCTAACCCTAACCCATACCCTACACCGTACCCAAAGCCCTCCCCGAACCCGTACCCTAAGCCGTACCCTAAGCCTAACCCTAAGCCTAACCCTAACCCTAGGCTACCCTTGACTGCTTCTGCCTCCAATAGATTTCCTAAGCACTAGTGTTTTAAGGAACAGCTTAAAAAGAGAATCCTAATGTGATTTCTTTATAATGTGTGTGTTCCTTATATTATCTTAGTGTCTAAACTCTTCTCCATGGCTGGACCCCCAAATAATATTCCTTTACGTGCTAAGGGGTATCTAGAGAGTGGGATAGGTTTAATAACTACCCTAACCGTAACGCGTACCCTAACCCTAACCCCTACCCTAACCCTAAAACGTACCCTAATCCTAACCCGTACCCTAAACCGAGCCCTAACCCTAACACTAACCCTAACCCTAACCCTAACCCATACCCTACGCCGTACCCGAAGCCCTCCCCGAACACGTACCCTAAACCGTACCCTAAGCCTAACCCTAAGCCTAACCCTAACCCTAGGCTACCCTTGACTGCTTCTGCCTCCAATAGATTTCCTAAGCACTAGTGTTTTAAGGAACAGCTTAAAAAGAGAATCCTAATGTGATTTCTTTATAATGGGTGTGTTCCTTATCTAATCCTAGTGTCTAAACTCTTCTCCATGGCTGGACCCCCAAATAATATTCCTTTATGTGCTAAGGGGTAACTAGAGAGTGGGATAGGTTTAATAACTACCCTAACCCTAACGCGTACCCTAACGCTAACCCCTACCCTAACCCTAACACGTACCCTAATCCTAACCCGTACCCTAAACCGAGCCCTAACCCTAACACTAACCCTAACCCTAACCCTAACCCATACCCTACACCGTACCCAAAGCCCTCCCCGAACCCGTACCCTAAGCCGTACCCTAAGCCTAACCCTAAGCCTAACCCTAACCCTAGGCTACCCTTGACTGCTTCTGCCTCCAATAGATTTCCTAAGCACTAGTGTTTTAAGGAACAGCTTAAAAAGAGAATCCTAATGTGATTTCTTTATAATGTGTGTGTTCCTTATATTATCTTAGTGTCTAAACTCTTCTCCATGGCTGGACCCCCAAATAATATTCCTTTACGTGCTAAGGGGTATCTAGAGAGTGGGATAGGTTTAATAACTACCCTAACCGTAACGCGTACCCTAACCCTAACCCCTACCCTAACCCTAAAACGTACCCTAATCCTAACCCGTACCCTAAACCGAGCCCTAACCCTAACACTAACCCTAACCCTAACCCTAACCCATACCCTACGCCGTACCCGAAGCCCTCCCCGAACACGTACCCTAAACCGTACCCTAAGCCTAACCCTAAGCCTAACCCTAACCCTAGGCTACCCTTGACTGCTTCTGCCTCCAATAGATTTCCTAAGCACTAGTGTTTTAAGGAACAGCTTAAAAAGAGAATCCTAATGTGATTTCTTTATAATGGGTGTGTTCCTTATCTAATCCTAGTGTCTAAACTCTTCTCCATGGCTGGACCCCCAAATAATATTCCTTTATGTGCTAAGGGGTAACTAGAGAGTGGGATAGGTTTAATAACTATCCTAACCCTAACGCGTACCCTAACGCTAACCCCTACCCTAACCCTAACACGTAACCTAATCCTAACCCGTACCCTAAACCGAGCCCTAACCCTAACACTAACCCTAACCCTAACCCTAACCCATACCCTACACCGTACCCGAAGCCCTCCCCGAACCCGTACCCTAAGCCGTACCCTAAGCCTAACCCTAAGCCTAACCCTAACCCTAGGCTACCCTTGAATGCTTCTGCCTCCAATAGATTTCCTAAGCACTAGTGTTTTAAGGAACAGCTTAAAAAGAGAATCCTAATGTGATTTCTTTATAATGTGTGTGTTCCTTATATTATCTTAGTGTCTAAACTCTTCTCCATGGCTGGACCCCAAAATAATATTCCTTTACGTGCTAAGGGCTATCTAGAGAGTGGGATAGGTTTAATAACTACCCTAACCGTAACGCGTACCCTAACCCTAACCCCTACCCTAACCCTAAAACGTTCCCTAATCCTAACCCGTACCCTAAACCGAGCCCTAACCCTAACACTAACCCTAACCCTAACCCTAACCCATACCCTACGCCGTACCCGAAGCCCTCCCCGAACACGTACCCTAAGCCTAACCCTAAGCCTAATCCTAACCCTAGGCTACCCTTGACTGCTTCTGCCTCCAATAGATTTCCTAAGCACTAGTGTTTTAAGGAACAGCTTAAAAAGAGAATCCTAATGTGATTTCTTTATAATGGGTGTGTTCCTTATCTAATCCTAGTGTCTAAACTCTTCTCCATGGCTGGACCCCCAAATAATATTCCTTTATGTGCTAAGGGGTAACTAGAGAGTGGGATAGGTTTAATAACTACCCTAACCCTAACGCGTACCCTAACGCTAACCCCTACCCTAACCCTAACACGTACCCTAATCCTAACCCGTACCCTAAACCGAGCCCTAACCCTAACACTAACCCTAACCCTAACCCTAACCCATACCCTACACCGTACCCAAAGCCCTCCCCGAACCCGTACCCTAAGCCGTACCCTAAGCCTAACCCTAAGCCTAACCCTAACCCTAGGCTACCCTTGACTGCTTCTGCCTCCAATAGATTTCCTAAGCACTAGTGTTTTAAGGAACAGCTTAAAAAGAGAATCCTAATGTGATTTCTTTATAATGTGTGTGTTCCTTATATTATCTTAGGGTCTAAACTCTTCTCCATGGCTGGACCCCCAAATAATATTCCTTTACGTGCTAAGGGGTATCTAGAGAGTGGGATAGGTTTAATAACTACCCTAACCGTAACGCGTACCCTAACCCTAACCCCTACCCTAACCCTAAAACGTACCCTAATCCTAACCCGTACCCTAAACCGAGCCCTAACCCTAACACTAACCCTAACCCTAACCCTAACCCATACCCTACGCCGTACCCGAAGCCCTCCCCGAACACGTACCCTAAACCGTACCCTAAGCCTAACCCTAAGCCTAACCCTAACCCTAGGCTACCCTTGACTGCTTCTGCCTCCAATAGATTTCCTAAGCACTAGTGTTTTAAGGAACAGCTTAAAAAGAGAATCCTAATGTGATTTCTTTATAATGGGTGTGTTCCTTATCTAATCCTAGTGTCTAAACTCTTCTCCATGGCTGGACCCCCAAATAATATTCCTTTATGTGCTAAGGGGTAACTAGAGAGTGGGATAGGTTTAATAACTATCCTAACCCTAACGCGTACCCTAACGCTAACCCCTACCCTAACCCTAACACGTAACCTAATCCTAACCCGTACCCTAAACCGAGCCCTAACCCTAACACTAACCCTAACCCTAACCCTAACCCATACCCTACACCGTACCCAAAGCCCTCCCCGAACCCGTACCCTAAGCCGTACCCTAAGCCTAACCCTAAGCCTAACCCTAACCCTAGGCTACCCTTGACTGCTTCTGCCTCCAATAGATTTCCTAAGCACTAGTGTTTTAAGGAACAGCTTAAAAAGAGAATCCTAATGTGATTTCTTTATAATGTGTGTGTTCCTTATATTATCTTAGTGTCTAAACTCTTCTCCATGGCTGGACCCCCAAATAATATTCCTTTACGTGCTAAGGGGTATCTAGAGAGTGGGATAGGTTTAATAACTACCCTAACCGTAACGCGTACCCTAACCCTAACCCCTACCCTAACCCTAAAACGTACCCTAATCCTAACCCGTACCCTAAACCGAGCCCTAACCCTAACACTAACCCTAACCCTAACCCTAACCCATACCCTACGCCGTACCCGAAGCCCTCCCCGAACACGTACCCTAAACCGTACCCTAAGCCTAACCCTAAGCCTAACCCTAACCCTAGGCTACCCTTGACTGCTTCTGCCTCCAATAGATTTCCTAAGCACTAGTGTTTTAAGGAACAGCTTAAAAAGAGAATCCTAATGTGATTTCTTTATAATGGGTGTGTTCCTTATCTAATCCTAGTGTCTAAACTCTTCTCCATGGCTGGACCCCCAAATAATATTCCTTTATGTGCTAAGGGGTAACTAGAGAGTGGGATAGGTTTAATAACTATCCTAACCCTAACGCGTACCCTAACGCTAACCCCTACCCTAACCCTAACACGTAACCTAATCCTAACCCGTACCCTAAACCGAACCCTAACCCTAACACTAACCCTAACCCTAACCCTAACCCATACCCTACACCGTACCCGAAGCCCTCCCCGAACCCGTACCCTAAGCCGTACCCTAAGCCTAACCCTAAGCCTAACCCTAACCCTAGGCTACCCTTGAATGCTTCTGCCTCCAATAGATTTCCTAAGCACTAGTGTTTTAAGGAACAGCTTAAAAAGAGAATCCTAATGTGATTTCTTTATAATGTGTGTGTTCCTTATATTATCTTAGTGTCTAAACTCTTCTCCATGGCTGGACCCCAAAATAATATTCCTTTACGTGCTAAGGGCTATCTAGAGAGTGGGATAGGTTTAATAACTACCCTAACCGTAACGCGTACCCTAACCCTAACCCCTACCCTAACCCTAAAACGTTCCCTAATCCTAACCCGTACCCTAAACCGAGCCCTAACCCTAACACTAACCCTAACCCTAACCCTAACCCATACCCTACGCCGTACCCGAAGCCCTCCCCGAACACGTACCCTAAGCCTAACCCTAAGCCTAATCCTAACCCTAGGCTACCCTTGACTGCTTCTGCCTCCAATAGATTTCCTAAGCACTAGTGTTTTAAGGAACAGCTTAAAAAGAGAATCCTAATGTGATTTCTTTATAATGGGTGTGTTCCTTATCTAATCCTAGTGTCAAAACTCTTCTCCATGGCTGGACCCCCAAATAATATTCCTTTATGTGCTAAGGGGTAACTAGAGAGTGGGATAGGTTTAATAACTACCCTAACCCTAACGCGTACCCTAACGCTAACCCCTACCCTAACCCTAACACGTACCCTAATCCTAAACCGTACCCTAAACCGAGCCCTAACCCTAACACTAACCCTAACCCTAACCCTAACCCATACCCTACACCGTACCCAAAGCCCTCCCCGAACCCGTACCCTAAGCCGTACCCTAAGCCTAACCCTAAGCCTAACCCTAACCCTAGGCTACCCTTGACTGCTTCTGCCTCCAATAGATTTCCTAAGCACTAGTGTTTTAAGGAACAGCTTAAAAAGAGAATCCTAATGTGATTTCTTTATAATGTGTGTGTTCCTTATATTATCTTAGTGTCTAAACTCTTCTCCATGGCTGGACCCCCAAATAATATTCCTTTACGTGCTAAGGGGTATCTAGAGAGTGGGATAGGTTTAATAACTACCCTAACCGTAACGCGTACCCTAACCCTAACCCCTACCCTAACCCTAAAACGTACCCTAATCCTAACCCGTACCCTAAACCGAGCCCTAACCCTAACACTAACCCTAACCCTAACCCTAACCCATACCCTACGCCGTACCCGAAGCCCTCCCCGAACACGTACCCTAAACCGTACCCTAAGCCTAACCCTAAGCCTAACCCTAACCCTAGGCTACCCTTGACTGCTTCTGCCTCCAATAGATTTCCTAAGCACTAGTGTTTTAAGGAACAGCTTAAAAAGAGAATCCTAATGTGATTTCTTTATAATGGGTGTGTTCCTTATCTAATCCTAGTGTCTAAACTCTTCTCCATGGCTGGACCCCCAAATAATATTCCTTTATGTGCTAAGGGGTAACTAGAGAGTGGGATAGGTTTAATAACTATCCTAACCCTAACGCGTACCCTAACGCTAACCCCTACCCTAACCCTAACACGTAACCTAATCCTAACCCGTACCCTAAACCGAACCCTAACCCTAACACTAACCCTAACCCTAACCCTAACCCATACCCTACACCGTACCCGAAGCCCTCCCCGAACCCGTACCCTAAGCCGTACCCTAAGCCTAACCCTAAGCCTAACCCTAACCCTAGGCTACCCTTGAATGCTTCTGCCTCCAATAGATTTCCTAAGCACTAGTGTTTTAAGGAACAGCTTAAAAAGAGAATCCTAATGTGATTTCTTTATAATGTGTGTGTTCCTTATATTATCTTAGTGTCTAAACTCTTCTCCATGGCTGGACCCCAAAATAATATTCCTTTACGTGCTAAGGGCTATCTAGAGAGTGGGATAGGTTTAATAACTACCCTAACCGTAACGCGTACCCTAACCCTAACCCCTACCCTAACCCTAAAACGTTCCCTAATCCTAACCCGTACCCTAAACCGAGCCCTAACCCTAACACTAACCCTAACCCTAACCCTAACCCATACCCTACGCCGTACCCGAAGCCCTCCCCGAACACGTACCCTAAGCCTAACCCTAAGCCTAATCCTAACCCTAGGCTACCCTTGACTGCTTCTGCCTCCAATAGATTTCCTAAGCACTAGTGTTTTAAGGAACAGCTTAAAAAGAGAATCCTAATGTGATTTCTTTATAATGGGTGTGTTCCTTATCTAATCCTAGTGTCAAAACTCTTCTCCATGGCTGGACCCCCAAATAATATTCCTTTATGTGCTAAGGGGTAACTAGAGAGTGGGATAGGTTTAATAACTACCCTAACCCTAACGCGTACCCTAACGCTAACCCCTACCCTAACCCTAACACGTACCCTAATCCTAAACCGTACCCTAAACCGAGCCCTAACCCTAACACTAACCCTAACCCTAACCCTAACCCATACCCTACACCGTACCCAAAGCCCTCCCCGAACCCGTACCCTAAGCCGTACCCTAAGCCTAACCCTAAGCCTAACCCTAACCCTAGGCTACCCTTGACTGCTTCTGCCTCCAATAGATTTCCTAAGCACTAGTGTTTTAAGGAACAGCTTAAAAAGAGAATCCTAATGTGATTTCTTTATAATGTGTGTGTTCCTTATATTATCTTAGTGTCTAAACTCTTCTCCATGGCTGGACCCCCAAATAATATTCCTTTACGTGCTAAGGGGTATCTAGAGAGTGGGATAGGTTTAATAACTACCCTAACCGTAACGCGTACCCTAACCCTAACCCCTACCCTAACCCTAAAACGTACCCTAATCCTAACCCGTACCCTAAACCGAGCCCTAACCCTAACACTAACCCTAACCCTAACCCTAACCCATACCCTACGCCGTACCCGAAGCCCTCCCCGAACACGTACCCTAAACCGTACCCTAAGCCTAACCCTAAGCCTAACCCTAACCCTAGGCTACCCTTGACTGCTTCTGCCTCCAATAGATTTCCTAAGCACTAGTGTTTTAAGGAACAGCTTAAAAAGAGAATCCTAATGTGATTTCTTTATAATGGGTGTGTTCCTTATCTAATCCTAGTGTCTAAACTCTTCTCCATGGCTGGACCCCCAAATAATATTCCTTTATGTGCTAAGGGGTAACTAGAGAGTGGGATAGGTTTAATAACTATCCTAACCCTAACGCGTACCCTAACGCTAACCCCTACCCTAACCCTAACACGTAACCTAATCCTAACCCGTACCCTAAACCGAGCCCTAACCCTAACACTAACCCTAACCCTAACCCTAACCCATACCCTACACCGTACCCGAAGCCCTCCCCGAACCCGTACCCTAAGCCTTACCCTAAGCCTAACCCTAAGCCTAACCCTAACCCTAGGCTACCCTTGAATGCTTCTGCCTCCAATAGATTTCCTAAGCACTAGTGTTTTAAGGAACAGCTTAAAAAGAGAATCCTAATGTGATTTCTTTATAATGTGTGTGTTCCTTATATTATCTTAGTGTCTAAACTCTTCTCCATGGCTGGACCCCAAAATAATATTCCTTTACGTGCTAAGGGCTATCTAGAGAGTGGGATAGGTTTAATAACTACCCTAACCGTAACGCGTACCCTAACCCTAACCCCTACCCTAACCCTAAAACGTTCCCTAATCCTAACCCGTACCCTAAACCGAGCCCTAACCCTAACACTAACCCTAACCCTAACCCTAACCCATACCCTACGCCGTACCCGAAGCCCTCCCCGAACACGTACCCTAAGCCTAACCCTAAGCCTAATCCTAACCCTAGGCTACCCTTGACTGCTTCTGCCTCCAATAGATTTCCTAAGCACTAGTGTTTTAAGGAACAGCTTAAAAAGAGAATCCTAATGTGATTTCTTTATAATGGGTGTGTTCCTTATCTAATCCTAGTGTCTAAACTCTTCTCCATGGCTGGACCCCCAAATAATATTCCTTTATGTGCTAAGGGGTAACTAGAGAGTGGGATAGGTTTAATAACTACCCTAACCCTAACGCGTACCCTAACGCTAACCCCTACCCTAACCCTAACACGTACCCTAATCCTAACCCGTACCCTAAACCGAGCCCTAACCCTAACACTAACCCTAACCCTAACCCTAACCCATACCCTACACCGTACCCAAAGCCCTCCCCGAACCCGTACCCTAAGCCGTACCCTAAGCCTAACCCTAAGCCTAACCCTAACCCTAGGCTACCCTTGACTGCTTCTGCCTCCAATAGATTTCCTAAGCACTAGTGTTTTAAGGAACAGCTTAAAAAGAGAATCCTAATGTGATTTCTTTATAATGTGTGTGTTCCTTATATTATCTTAGTGTCTAAACTCTTCTCCATGGCTGGACCCCCAAATAATATTCCTTTACGTGCTAAGGGGTATCTAGAGAGTGGGATAGGTTTAATAACTACCCTAACCGTAACGCGTACCCTAACCCTAACCCCTACCCTAACCCTAAAACGTACCCTAATCCTAACCCGTACCCTAAACCGAGCCCTAACCCTAACACTAACCCTAACCCTAACCCTAACCCATACCCTACGCCGTACCCGAAGCCCTCCCCGAACACGTACCCTAAACCGTACCCTAAGCCTAACCCTAAGCCTAACCCTAACCCTAGGCTACCCTTGACTGCTTCTGCCTCCAATAGATTTCCTAAGCACTAGTGTTTTAAGGAACAGCTTAAAAAGAGAATCCTAATGTGATTTCTTTATAATGGGTGTGTTCCTTATCTAATCCTAGTGTCTAAACTCTTCTCCATGGCTGGACCCCCAAATAATATTCCTTTATGTGCTAAGGGGTAACTAGAGAGTGGGATAGGTTTAATAACTATCCTAACCCTAACGCGTACACTAACGCTAACCCCTACCCTAACCCTAACACGTAACCTAATCCTAACCCGTACCCTAAACCGAGCCCTAACCCTAACACTAACCCTAACCCTAACCCTAACCCATACCCTACACCGTACCCGAAGCCCTCCCCGAACCCGTACCCTAAGCCGTACCCTAAGCCTAACCCTAAGCCTAACCCTAACCCTAGGCTACCCTTGAATGCTTCTGCCTCCAATAGATTTCCTAAGCACTAGTGTTTTAAGGAACAGCTTAAAAAGAGAATCCTAATGTGATTTCTTTATAATGTGTGTGTTCCTTATATTATCTTAGTGTCTAAACTCTTCTCCATGGCTGGACCCCAAAATAATATTCCTTTACGTGCTAAGGGCTATCTAGAGAGTGGGATAGGTTTAATAACTACCCTAACCGTAACGCGTACCCTAACCCTAACCCCTACCCTAACCCTAAAACGTTCCCTAATCCTAACCCGTACCCTAAACCGAGCCCTAACCCTAACACTAACCCTAACCCTAACCCTAACCCATACCCTACGCCGTACCCGAAGCCCTCCCCGAACACGTACCCTAAGCCTAACCCTAAGCCTAATCCTAACCCTAGGCTACCCTTGACTGCTTCTGCCTCCAATAGATTTCCTAAGCACTAGTGTTTTAAGGAACAGCTTAAAAAGAGAATCCTAATGTGATTTCTTTATAATGGGTGTGTTCCTTATCTAATCCTAGTGTCTAAACTCTTCTCCATGGCTGGACCCCCAAATAATATTCCTTTATGTGCTAAGGGGTAACTAGAGAGTGGGATAGGTTTAATAACTACCCTAACCCTAACGCGTACCCTAACGCTAACCCCTACCCTAACCCTAACACGTACCCTAATCCTAACCCGTACCCTAAACCGAGCCCTAACCCTAACACTAACCCTAACCCTAACCCTAACCCATACCCTACACCGTACCCAAAGCCCTCCCCGAACCCGTACCCTAAGCCGTACCCTAAGCCTAACCCTAAGCCTAACCCTAACCCTAGGCTACCCTTGACTGCTTCTGCCTCCAATAGATTTCCTAAGCACTAGTGTTTTAAGGAACAGCTTAAAAAGAGAATCCTAATGTGATTTCTTTATAATGTGTGTGTTCCTTATATTATCTTAGTGTCTAAACTCTTCTCCATGGCTGGACCCCCAAATAATATTCCTTTACGTGCTAAGGGGTATCTAGAGAGTGGGATAGGTTTAATAACTACCCTAACCGTAACGCGTACCCTAACCCTAACCCCTACCCTAACCCTAAAACGTACCCTAATCCTAACCCGTACCCTAAACCGAGCCCTAACCCTAACACTAACCCTAACCCTAACCCTAACCCATACCCTACGCCGTACCCGAAGCCCTCCCCGAACACGTACCCTAAACCGTACCCTAAGCCTAACCCTAAGCCTAACCCTAACCCTAGGCTACCCTTGACTGCTTCTGCCTCCAATAGATTTCCTAAGCACTAGTGTTTTAAGGAACAGCTTAAAAAGAGAATCCTAATGTGATTTCTTTATAATGGGTGTGTTCCTTATCTAATCCTAGTGTCTAAACTCTTCTCCATGGCTGGACCCCCAAATAATATTCCTTTATGTGCTAAGGGGTAACTAGAGAGTGGGATAGGTTTAATAACTATCCTAACCCTAACGCGTACCCTAACGCTAACCCCTACCCTAACCCTAACACGTAACCTAATCCTAACCCGTACCCTAAACCGAGCCCTAACCCTAACACTAACCCTAACCCTAACCCTAACCCATACCCTACACCGTACCCGAAGCCCTCCCCGAACCCGTACCCTAAGCCGTACCCTAAGCCTAACCCTAAGCCTAACCCTAACCCTAGGCTACCCTTGAATGCTTCTGCCTCCAATAGATTTCCTAAGCACTAGTGTTTTAAGGAACAGCTTAAAAAGAGAATCCTAATGTGATTTCTTTATAATGTGTGTGTTCCTTATATTATCTTAGTGTCTAAACTCTTCTCCATGGCTGGACCCCAAAATAATATTCCTTTACGTGCTAAGGGCTATCTAGAGAGTGGGATAGGTTTAATAACTACCCTAACCGTAACGCGTACCCTAACCCTAACCCCTACCCTAACCCTAAAACGTTCCCTAATCCTAACCCGTACCCTAAACCGAGCCCTAACCCTAACACTAACCCTAACCCTAACCCTAACCCATACCCTACGCCGTACCCGAAGCCCTCCCCGAACACGTACCCTAAGCCTAACCCTAAGCCTAATCCTAACCCTAGGCTACCCTTGACTGCTTCTGCCTCCAATAGATTTCCTAAGCACTAGTGTTTTAAGGAACAGCTTAAAAAGAGAATCCTAATGTGATTTCTTTATAATGGGTGTGTTCCTTATCTAATCCTAGTGTCTAAACTCTTCTCCATGGCTGGACCCCCAAATAATATTCCTTTATGTGCTAAGGGGTAACTAGAGAGTGGGATAGGTTTAATAACTACCCTAACCCTAACGCGTACCCTAACGCTAACCCCTACCCTAACCCTAACACGTACCCTAATCCTAACCCGTACCCTAAACCGAGCCCTAACCCTAACACTAACCCTAACCCTAACCCTAACCCATACCCTACACCCTACCCAAAGCCCTCCCCGAACCCGTACCCTAAGCCGTACCCTAAGCCTAACCCTAAGCCTAACCCTAACCCTAGGCTACCCTTGACTGCTTCTGCCTCCAATAGATTTCCTAAGCACTAGTGTTTTAAGGAACAGCTTAAAAAGAGAATCCTAATGTGATTTCTTTATAATGTGTGTGTTCCTTATATTATCTTAGTGTCTAAACTCTTCTCCATGGCTGGACCCCCAAATAATATTCCTTTACGTGCTAAGGGGTATCTAGAGAGTGGGATAGGTTTAATAACTACCCTAACCGTAACGCGTACCCTAACCCTAACCCCTACCCTAACCCTAAAACGTACCCTAATCCTAACCCGTACCCTAAACCGAGCCCTAACCCTAACACTAACCCTAACCCTAACCCTAACCCATACCCTACGCCGTACCCGAAGCCCTCCCCGAACACGTACCCTAAACCGTACCCTAAGCCTAACCCTAAGCCTAACCCTAACCCTAGGCTACCCTTGACTGCTTCTGCCTCCAATAGATTTCCTAAGCACTAGTGTTTTAAGGAACAGCTTAAAAAGAGAATCCTAATGTGATTTCTTTATAATGGGTGTGTTCCTTATCTAATCCTAGTGTCTAAACTCTTCTCCATGGCTGGACCCCCAAATAATATTCCTTTATGTGCTAAGGGGTAACTAGAGAGTGGGATAGGTTTAATAACTATCCTAACCCTAACGCGTACCCTAACGCTAACCCCTACCCTAACCCTAACACGTAACCTAATCCTAACCCGTACCCTAAACCGAGCCCTAACCCTAACACTAACCCTAACCCTAACCCTAACCCATACCCTACACCGTACCCGAAGCCCTCCCCGAACCCGTACCCTAAGCCGTACCCTAAGCCTAACCCTAAGCCTAACCCTAACCCTAGGCTACCCTTGAATGCTTCTGCCTCCAATAGATTTCCTAAGCACTAGTGTTTTAAGGAACAGCTTAAAAAGAGAATCCTAATGTGATTTCTTTATAATGTGTGTGTTCCTTATATTATCTTAGTGTCTAAACTCTTCTCCATGGCTGGACCCCAAAATAATATTCCTTTACGTGCTAAGGGCTATCTAGAGAGTGGGATAGGTTTAATAACTACCCTAACCGTAACGCGTACCCTAACCCTAACCCCTACCCTAACCCTAAAACGTTCCCTAATCCTAACCCGTACCCTAAACCGAGCCCTAACCCTAACACTAACCCTAACCCTAACCCTAACCCATACCCTACGCCGTACCCGAAGCCCTCCCCGAACACGTACCCTAAGCCTAACCCTAAGCCTAATCCTAACCCTAGGCTACCCTTGACTGCTTCTGCCTCCAATAGATTTCCTAAGCACTAGTGTTTTAAGGAACAGCTTAAAAAGAGAATCCTAATGTGATTTCTTTATAATGGGTGTGTTCCTTATCTAATCCTAGTGTCTAAACTCTTCTCCATGGCTGGACCCCCAAATAATATTCCTTTATGTGCTAAGGGGTAACTAGAGAGTGGGATAGGTTTAATAACTACCCTAACCCTAACGCGTACCCTAACGCTAACCCCTACCCTAACCCTAACACGTACCCTAATCCTAACCCGTACCCTAAACCGAGCCCTAACCCTAACACTAACCCTAACCCTAACCCTAACCCATACCCTACACCCTACCCAAAGCCCTCCCCGAACCCGTACCCTAAGCCGTACCCTAAGCCTAACCCTAAGCCTAACCCTAACCCTAGGCTACCCTTGACTGCTTCTGCCTCCAATAGATTTCCTAAGCACTAGTGTTTTAAGGAACAGCTTAAAAAGAGAATCCTAATGTGATTTCTTTATAATGTGTGTGTTCCTTATATTATCTTAGTGTCTAAACTCTTCTCCATGGCTGGACCCCCAAATAATATTCCTTTACGTGCTAAGGGGTATCTAGAGAGTGGGATAGGTTTAATAACTACCCTAACCGTAACGCGTACCCTAACCCTAACCCCTACCCTAACCCTAAAACGTACCCTAATCCTAACCCGTACCCTAAACCGAGCCCTAACCCTAACACTAACCCTAACCCTAACCCTAACCCATACCCTACGCCGTACCCGAAGCCCTCCCCGAACACGTACCCTAAACCGTACCCTAAGCCTAACCCTAAGCCTAACCCTAACCCTAGGCTACCCTTGACTGCTTCTGCCTCCAATAGATTTCCTAAGCACTAGTGTTTTAAGGAACAGCTTAAAAAGAGAATCCTAATGTGATTTCTTTATAATGGGTGTGTTCCTTATCTAATCCTAGTGTCTAAACTCTTCTCCATGGCTGGACCCCCAAATAATATTCCTTTATGTGCTAAGGGGTAACTAGAGAGTGGGATAGGTTTAATAACTATCCTAACCCTAACGCGTACCCTAACGCTAACCCCTACCCTAACCCTAACACGTAACCTAATCCTAACCCGTACCCTAAACCGAGCCCTAACCCTAACACTAACCCTAACCCTAACCCTAACCCATACCCTACACCGTACCCGAAGCCCTCCCCGAACCCGTACCCTAAGCCGTACCCTAAGCCTAACCCTAAGCCTAACCCTAACCCTAGGCTACCCTTGAATGCTTCTGCCTCCAATAGATTTCCTAAGCACTAGTGTTTTAAGGAACAGCTTAAAAAGAGAATCCTAATGTGATTTCTTTATAATGTGTGTGTTCCTTATATTATCTTAGTGTCTAAACTCTTCTCCATGGCTGGACCCCAAAATAATATTCCTTTACGTGCTAAGGGCTATCTAGAGAGTGGGATAGGTTTAATAACTACCCTAACCGTAACGCGTACCCTAACCCTAACCCCTACCCTAACCCTAAAACGTTCCCTAATCCTAACCCGTACCCTAAACCGAGCCCTAACCCTAACACTAACCCTAACCCTAACCCTAACCCATACCCTACGCCGTACCCGAAGCCCTCCCCGAACACGTACCCTAAGCCTAACCCTAAGCCTAATCCTAACCCTAGGCTACCCTTGACTGCTTCTGCCTCCAATAGATTTCCTAAGCACTAGTGTTTTAAGGAACAGCTTAAAAAGAGAATCCTAATGTGATTTCTTTATAATGGGTGTGTTCCTTATCTAATCCTAGTGTCTAAACTCTTCTCCATGGCTGGACCCCCAAATAATATTCCTTTATGTGCTAAGGGGTAACTAGAGAGTGGGATAGGTTTAATAACTACCCTAACCCTAACGCGTACCCTAACGCTAACCCCTACCCTAACCCTAACACGTACCCTAATCCTAACCCGTACCCTAAACCGAGCCCTAACCCTAACACTAACCCTAACCCTAACCCTAACCCATACCCTACACCGTACCCAAAGCCCTCCCCGAACCCGTACCCTAAGCCGTACCCTAAGCCTAACCCTAAGCCTAACCCTAACCCTAGGCTACCCTTGACTGCTTCTGCCTCCAATAGATTTCCTAAGCACTAGTGTTTTAAGGAACAGCTTAAAAAGAGAATCCTAATGTGATTTCTTTATAATGTGTGTGTTCCTTATATTATCTTAGTGTCTAAACTCTTCTCCATGGCTGGACCCCCAAATAATATTCCTTTACGTGCTAAGGGGTATCTAGAGAGTGGGATAGGTTTAATAACTACCCTAACCGTAACGCGTACCCTAACCCTAACCCCTACCCTAACCCTAAAACGTACCCTAATCCTAACCCGTACCCTAAACCGAGCCCTAACCCTAACACTAACCCTAACCCTAACCCTAACCCATACCCTACGCCGTACCCGAAGCCCTCCCCGAACACGTACCCTAAACCGTACCCTAAGCCTAACCCTAAGCCTAACCCTAACCCTAGGCTACCCTTGACTGCTTCTGCCTCCAATAGATTTCCTAAGCACTAGTGTTTTAAGGAACAGCTTAAAAAGAGAATCCTAATGTGATTTCTTTATAATGGGTGTGTTCCTTATCTAATCCTAGTGTCTAAACTCTTCTCCATGGCTGGACCCCCAAATAATATTCCTTTATGTGCTAAGGGGTAACTAGAGAGTGGGATAGGTTTAATAACTATCCTAACCCTAACGCGTACCCTAACGCTAACCCCTACCCTAACCCTAACACGTACCCTAATCCTAACCCGTACCCTAAACCGAGCCCTAACCCTAACACTAACCCTAACCCTAACCCTAACCCATACCCTACACCGTACCCGAAGCCCTCCCCGAACCCGTACCCTAAGCCGTACCCTAAGCCTAACCCTAAGCCTAACCCTAACCCTAGGCTACCCTTGAATGCTTCTGCCTCCAATAGATTTCCTAAGCACTAGTGTTTTAAGGAACAGCTTAAAAAGAGAATCCTAATGTGATTTCTTTATAATGTGTGTGTTCCTTATATTATCTTAGTGTCTAAACTCTTCTCCATGGCTGGACCCCAAAATAATATTCCTTTACGTGCTAAGGGCTATCTAGAGAGTGGGATAGGTTTAATAACTACCCTAACCGTAACGCGTACCCTAACCCTAACCCCTACCCTAACCCTAAAACGTTCCCTAATCCTAACCCGTACCCTAAACCGAGCCCTAACCCTAACACTAACCCTAACCCTAACCCTAACCCATACCCTACGCCGTACCCGAAGCCCTCCCCGAACACGTACCCTAAGCCTAACCCTAAGCCTAATCCTAACCCTAGGCTACCCTTGACTGCTTCTGCCTCCAATAGATTTCCTAAGCACTAGTGTTTTAAGGAACAGCTTAAAAAGAGAATCCTAATGTGATTTCTTTATAATGGGTGTGTTCCTTATCTAATCCTAGTGTCTAAACTCTTCTCCATGGCTGGACCCCCAAATAATATTCCTTTATGTGCTAAGGGGTAACTAGAGAGTGGGATAGGTTTAATAACTACCCTAACCCTAACGCGTACCCTAACGCTAACCCCTACCCTAACCCTAACACGTACCCTAATCCTAACCCGTACCCTAAACCGAGCCCTAACCCTAACACTAACCCTAACCCTAACCCTAACCCATACCCTACACCGTACCCAAAGCCCTCCCCGAACCCGTACCCTAAGCCGTACCCTAAGCCTAACCCTAAGCCTAACCCTAACCCTAGGCTACCCTTGACTGCTTCTGCCTCCAATAGATTTCCTAAGCACTAGTGTTTTAAGGAACAGCTTAAAAAGAGAATCCTAATGTGATTTCTTTATAATGTGTGTGTTCCTTATATTATCTTAGTGTCTAAACTCTTCTCCATGGCTGGACCCCCAAATAATATTCCTTTACGTGCTAAGGGGTATCTAGAGAGTGGGATAGGTTTAATAACTACCCTAACCGTAACGCGTACCCTAACCCTAACCCCTACCCTAACCCTAACACGTACCCTAATCCTAACCCGTACCCTAAACCGAGCCCTAACCCTAACACTAACCCTAACCCTAACCCTAACCCATACCCTACGCCGTACCCGAAGCCCTCCCCGAACACGTACCCTAAACCGTACCCTAAGCCTAACCCTAAGCCTAACCCTAACCCTAGGCTACCCTTGACTGCTTCTGCCTCCAATAGATTTCCTAAGCACTAGTGTTTTAAGGAACAGCTTAAAAAGAGAATCCTAATGTGATTTCTTTATAATGGGTGTGTTCCTTATCTAATCCTAGTGTCTAAACTCTTCTCCATGGCTGGACCCCCAAATAATATTCCTTTATGTGCTAAGGGGTAACTAGAGAGTGGGATAGGTTTAATAACTATCCTAACCCTAACGCGTACCCTAACGCTAACCCCTACCCTAACCCTAACACGTAACCTAATCCTAACCCGTACCCTAAACCGAGCCCTAACCCTAACACTAACCCTAACCCTAACCCTAACCCATACCCTACACCGTACCCGAAGCCCTCCCCGAACCCGTACCCTAAGCCGTACCCTAAGCCTAACCCTAAGCCTAACCCTAACCCTAGGCTACCCTTGAATGCTTCTGCCTCCAATAGATTTCCTAAGCACTAGTGTTTTAAGGAACAGCTTAAAAAGAGAATCCTAATGTGATTTCTTTATAATGTGTGTGTTCCTTATATTATCTTAGTGTCTAAACTCTTCTCCATGGCTGGACCCCAAAATAATATTCCTTTACGTGCTAAGGGCTATCTAGAGAGTGGGATAGGTTTAATAACTACCCTAACCGTAACGCGTACCCTAACCCTAACCCCTACCCTAACCCTAAAACGTTCCCTAATCCTAACCCGTACCCTAAACCGAGCCCTAACCCTAACACTAACCCTAACCCTAACCCTAACCCATACCCTACGCCGTACCCGAAGCCCTCCCCGAACACGTACCCTAAGCCTAACCCTAAGCCTAATCCTAACCCTAGGCTACCCTTGACTGCTTCTGCCTCCAATAGATTTCCTAAGCACTAGTGTTTTAAGGAACAGCTTAAAAAGAGAATCCTAATGTGATTTCTTTATAATGGGTGTGTTCCTTATCTAATCCTAGTGTCTAAACTCTTCTCCATGGCTGGACCCCCAAATAATATTCCTTTATGTGCTAAGGGGTAACTAGAGAGTGGGATAGGTTTAATAACTACCCTAACCCTAACGCGTACCCTAACGCTAACCCCTACCCTAACCCTAACACGTACCCTAATCCTAACCCGTACCCTAAACCGAGCCCTAACCCTAACACTAACCCTAACCCTAACCCTAACCCATACCCTACACCGTACCCAAAGCCCTCCCCGAACCCGTACCCTAAGCCGTACCCTAAGCCTAACCCTAAGCCTAACCCTAACCCTAGGCTACCCTTGACTGCTTCTGCCTCCAATAGATTTCCTAAGCACTAGTGTTTTAAGGAACAGCTTAAAAAGAGAATCCTAATGTGATTTCTTTATAATGTGTGTGTTCCTTATATTATCTTAGTGTCTAAACTCTTCTCCATGGCTGGACCCCCAAATAATATTCCTTTACGTGCTAAGGGGTATCTAGAGAGTGGGATAGGTTTAATAACTACCCTAACCGTAACGCGTACCCTAACCCTAACCCCTACCCTAACCCTAAAACGTACCCTAATCCTAACCCGTACCCTAAACCGAGCCCTAACCCTAACACTAACCCTAACCCTAACCCTAACCCATACCCTACGCCGTACCCGAAGCCCTCCCCGAACACGTACCCTAAACCGTACCCTAAGCCTAACCCTAACCCTAGGCTACCCTTGACTGCTTCTGCCTCCAATAGATTTCCTAAGCACTAGTGTTTTAAGGAACAGCTTAAAAAGAGAATCCTAATGTGATTTCTTTATAATGGGTGTGTTCCTTATCTAATCCTAGTGTCTAAACTCTTCTCCATGGCTGGACCCCCAAATAATATTCCTTTATGTGCTAAGGGGTAACTAGAGAGTGGGATAGGTTTAATAACTATCCTAACCCTAACGCGTACCCTAACGCTAACCCCTACCCTAACCCTAACACGTAACCTAATCCTAACCCGTACCCTAAACCTAGCCCTAACCCTAACACTAACCCTAACCCTAACCCTAACCCATACCCTACACCGTACCCGAAGCCCTCCCCGAACCCGTACCCTAAGCCGTACCCTAAGCCTAACCCTAAGCCTAACCCTAACCCTAGGCTACCCTTGAATGCTTCTGCCTCCAATAGATTTCCTAAGCACTAGTGTTTTAAGGAACAGCTTAAAAAGAGAATCCTAATGTGATTTCTTTATAATGTGTGTGTTCCTTATATTATCTTAGTGTCTAAACTCTTCTCCATGGCTGGACCCCAAAATAATATTCCTTTACGTGCTAAGGGCTATCTAGAGAGTGGGATAGGTTTAATAACTACCCTAACCGTAACGCGTACCCTAACCCTAACCCCTACCCTAACCCTAAAACGTTCCCTAATCCTAACCCGTACCCTAAACCGAGCCCTAACCCTAACACTAACCCTAACCCTAACCCTAACCCATACCCTACGCCGTACCCGAAGCCCTCCCCGAACACGTACCCTAAGCCTAACCCTAAGCCTAATCCTAACCCTAGGCTACCCTTGACTGCTTCTGCCTCCAATAGATTTCCTAAGCACTAGTGTTTTAAGGAACAGCTTAAAAAGAGAATCCTAATGTGATTTCTTTATAATGGGTGTGTTCCTTATCTAATCCTAGTGTCTAAACTCTTCTCCATGGCTGGACCCCCAAATAATATTCCTTTATGTGCTAAGGGGTAACTAGAGAGTGGGATAGGTTTAATAACTACCCTAACCCTAACGCGTACCCTAACGCTAACCCCTACCCTAACCCTAACACGTACCCTAATCCTAACCCGTACCCTAAACCGAGCCCTAACCCTAACACTAACCCTAACCCTAACCCTAACCCATACCCTACACCGTACCCAAAGCCCTCCCCGAACCCGTACCCTAAGCCGTACCCTAAGCCTAACCCTAAGCCTAACCCTAACCCTAGGCTACCCTTGACTGCTTCTGCCTCCAATAGATTTCCTAAGCACTAGTGTTTTAAGGAACAGCTTAAAAAGAGAATCCTAATGTGATTTCTTTATAATGTGTGTGTTCCTTATATTATCTTAGTGTCTAAACTCTTCTCCATGGCTGGACCCCCAAATAATATTCCTTTACGTGCTAAGGGGTATCTAGAGAGTGGGATAGGTTTAATAACTACCCTAACCGTAACGCGTACCCTAACCCTAACCCCTACCCTAACCCTAAAACGTACCCTAATCCTAACCCGTACCCTAAACCGAGCGCTAACCCTAACACTAACCCTAACCCTAACCCTAACCCATACCCTACGCCGTACCCGAAGCCCTCCCCGAACACGTACCCTAAACCGTACCCTAAGCCTAACCCTAAGCCTAACCCTAACCCTAGGCTACCCTTGACTGCTTCTGCCTCCAATAGATTTCCTAAGCACTAGTGTTTTAAGGAACAGCTTAAAAAGAGAATCCTAATGTGATTTCTTTATAATGGGTGTGTTCCTTATCTAATCCTAGTGTCTAAACTCTTCTCCATGGCTGGACCCCCAAATAATATTCCTTTATGTGCTAAGGGGTAACTAGAGAGTGGGATAGGTTTAATAACTATCCTAACCCTAACGCGTACCCTAACGCTAACCCCTACCCTAACCCTAACACGTACCCTAATCCTAACCCGTACCCTAAACCGAGCCCTAACCCTAACACTAACCCTAACCCTAACCCTAACCCATACCCTACACCGTACCCGAAGCCCTCCCCGAACCCGTACCCTAAGCCGTACCCTAAGCCTAACCCTAAGCCTAACCCTAACCCTAGGCTACCCTTGAATGCTTCTGCCTCCAATAGATTTCCTAAGCACTAGTGTTTTAAGGAACAGCTTAAAAAGAGAATCCTAATGTGATTTCTTTATAATGTGTGTGTTCCTTATATTATCTTAGTGTCTAAACTCTTCTCCATGGCTGGACCCCAAAATAATATTCCTTTACGTGCTAAGGGCTATCTAGAGAGTGGGATAGGTTTAATAACTACCCTAACCGTAACGCGTACCCTAACCCTAACCCCTACCCTAACCCTAAAACGTTCCCTAATCCTAACCCGTACCCTAAACCGAGCCCTAACCCTAACACTAACCCTAACCCTAACCCTAACCCATACCCTACGCCGTACCCGAAGCCCTCCCCGAACACGTACCCTAAGCCTAACCCTAAGCCTAATCCTAACCCTAGGCTACCCTTGACTGCTTCTGCCTCCAATAGATTTCCTAAGCACTAGTGTTTTAAGGAACAGCTTAAAAAGAGAATCCTAATGTGATTTCTTTATAATGGGTGTGTTCCTTATCTAATCCTAGTGTCTAAACTCTTCTCCATGGCTGGACCCCCAAATAATATTCCTTTATGTGCTAAGGGGTAACTAGAGAGTGGGATAGGTTTAATAACTACCCTAACCCTAACGCGTACCCTAACGCTAACCCCTACCCTAACCCTAACACGTACCCTAATCCTAACCCGTACCCTAAACCGAGCCCTAACCCTAACACTAACCCTAACCCTAACCCTAACCCATACCCTACACCGTACCCAAAGCCCTCCCCGAACCCGTACCCTAAGCCGTACCCTAAGCCTAACCCTAAGCCTAACCCTAACCCTAGGCTACCCTTGACTGCTTCTGCCTCCAATAGATTTCCTAAGCACTAGTGTTTTAAGGAACAGCTTAAAAAGAGAATCCTAATGTGATTTCTTTATAATGTGTGTGTTCCTTATATTATCTTAGTGTCTAAACTCTTCTCCATGGCTGGACCCCCAAATAATATTCCTTTACGTGCTAAGGGGTATCTAGAGAGTGGGATAGGTTTAATAACTACCCTAACCGTAACGCGTACCCTAACCCTAACCCCTACCCTAACCCTAAAACGTACCCTAATCCTAACCCGTACCCTAAACCGAGCCCTAACCCTAACACTAACCCTAACCCTAACCCTAACCCATACCCTACGCCGTACCCGAAGCCCTCCCCGAACACGTACCCTAAACCGTACCCTAAGCCTAACCCTAAGCCTAACCCTAACCCTAGGCTACCCTTGACTGCTTCTGCCTCCAATAGATTTCCTAAGCACTAGTGTTTTAAGGAACAGCTTAAAAAGAGAATCCTAATGTGATTTCTTTATAATGGGTGTGTTCCTTATCTAATCCTAGTGTCTAAACTCTTCTCCATGGCTGGACCCCCAAATAATATTCCTTTATGTGCTAAGGGGTAACTAGAGAGTGGGATAGGTTTAATAACTACCCTAACCCTAACGCGTACCCTAACGCTAACCCCTACCCTAACCCTAACACGTACCCTAATCCTAACCCGTACCCTAAACCGAGCCCTAACCCTAACACTAACCCTAACCCTAACCCTAACCCATACCCTACACCGTACCCAAAGCCCTCCCCGAACCCGTACCCTAAGCCGTACCCTAAGCCTAACCCTAAGCCTAACCCTAACCCTAGGCTACCCTTGACTGCTTCTGCCTCCAATAGATTTCCTAAGCACTAGTGTTTTAAGGAACAGCTTAAAAAGAGAATCCTAATGTGATTTCTTTATAATGTGTGTGTTCCTTATATTATCTTAGTGTCTAAACTCTTCTCCATGGCTGGACCCCCAAATAATATTCCTTTACGTGCTAAGGGGTATCTAGAGAGTGGGATAGGTTTAATAACTACCCTAACCGTAACGCGTACCCTAACCCTAACCCCTACCCTAACCCTAAAACGTACCCTAATCCTAACCCGTACCCTAAACCGAGCCCTAACCCTAACACTAACCCTAACCCTAACCCTAACCCATACCCTACGCCGTACCCGAAGCCCTCCCCGAACACGTACCCTAAACCGTACCCTAAGCCTAACCCTAAGCCTAACCCTAACCCTAGGCTACCCTTGACTGCTTCTGCCTCCAATAGATTTCCTAAGCACTAGTGTTTTAAGGAACAGCTTAAAAAGAGAATCCTAATGTGATTTCTTTATAATGGGTGTGTTCCTTATCTAATCCTAGTGTCTAAACTCTTCTCCATGGCTGGACCCCCAAATAATATTCCTTTATGTGCTAAGGGGTAACTAGAGAGTGGGATAGGTTTAATAACTATCCTAACCCTAACGCGTACCCTAACGCTAACCCCTACCCTAACCCTAACACGTAACCTAATCCTAACCCGTACCCTAAACCGAGCCCTAACCCTAACACTAACCCTAACCCTAACCCTAACCCATACCCTACACCGTACCCGAAGCCCTCCCCGAACCCGTACCCTAAGCCGTACCCTAAGCCTAACCCTAAGCCTAACCCTAACCCTAGGCTACCCTTGAATGCTTCTGCCTCCAATAGATTTCCTAAGCACTAGTGTTTTAAGGAACAGCTTAAAAAGAGAATCCTAATGTGATTTCTTTATAATGTGTGTGTTCCTTATATTATCTTAGTGTCTAAACTCTTCTCCATGGCTGGACCCCAAAATAATATTCCTTTACGTGCTAAGGGCTATCTAGAGAGTGGGATAGGTTTAATAACTACCCTAACCGTAACGCGTACCCTAACCCTAACCCCTACCCTAACCCTAAAACGTTCCCTAATCCTAACCCGTACCCTAAACCGAGCCCTAACCCTAACACTAACCCTAACCCTAACCCTAACCCATACCCTACGCCGTACCCGAAGCCCTCCCCGAACACGTACCCTAAGCCTAACCCTAAGCCTAATCCTAACCCTAGGCTACCCTTGACTGCTTCTGCCTCCAATAGATTTCCTAAGCACTAGTGTTTTAAGGAACAGCTTAAAAAGAGAATCCTAATGTGATTTCTTTATAATGGGTGTGTTCCTTATCTAATCCTAGTGTCTAAACTCTTCTCCATGGCTGGACCCCCAAATAATATTCCTTTATGTGCTAAGGGGTAACTAGAGAGTGGGATAGGTTTAATAACTACCCTAACCCTAACGCGTACCCTAACGCTAACCCCTACCCTAACCCTAACACGTACCCTAATCCTAACCCGTACCCTAAACCGAGCCCTAACCCTAACACTAACCCTAACCCTAACCCTAACCCATACCCTACACCGTACCCAAAGCCCTCCCCGAACCCGTACCCTAAGCCGTACCCTAAGCCTAACCCTAAGCCTAACCCTAACCCTAGGCTACCCTTGACTGCTTCTGCCTCCAATAGATTTCCTAAGCACTAGTGTTTTAAGGAACAGCTTAAAAAGAGAATCCTAATGTGATTTCTTTATAATGTGTGTGTTCCTTATATTATCTTAGTGTCTAAACTCTTCTCCATGGCTGGACCCCCAAATAATATTCCTTTACGTGCTAAGGGGTATCTAGAGAGTGGGATAGGTTTAATAACTACCCTAACCGTAACGCGTACCCTAACCCTAACCCCTACCCTAACCCTAAAACGTACCCTAATCCTAACCCGTACCCTAAACCCAGCCCTAACCCTAACACTAACCCTAACCCTAACCCTAACCCATACCCTACGCCGTACCCGAAGCCCTCCCCGAACACGTACCCTAAACCGTACCCTAAGCCTAACCCTAAGCCTAACCCTAACCCTAGGCTACCCTTGACTGCTTCTGCCTCCAATAGATTTCCTAAGCACTAGTGTTTTAAGGAACAGCTTAAAAAGAGAATCCTAATGTGATTTCTTTATAATGGGTGTGTTCCTTATCTAATCCTAGTGTCTAAATTCTTCTCCATGGCTGGACCCCCAAATAATATTCCTTTATGTGCTAAGGGGTAACTAGAGAGTGGGATAGGTTTAATAACTATCCTAACCCTAACACGTACCCTAACGCTAACCCCTACCCTAACCCTAACACGTAACCTAATCCTAACCCGTACCCTAAACCGAGCCCTAACCCTAACACTAACCCTAACCCTAACCCTAACCCATACCCTACACCGTACCCAAAGCCCTCCCCGAACCCGTACCCTAAGCCGTACCCTAAGCCTAACCCTAAGCCTAACCCTAACCCTAGGCTACCCTTGACTGCTTCTGCCTCCAATAGATTTCCTAAGCACTAGTGTTTTAAGGAACAGCTTAAAAAGAGAATCCTAATGTGATTTCTTTATAATGTGTGTGTTCCTTATATTATCTTAGTGTCTAAACTCTTCTCCATGGCTGGACCCCCAAATAATATTCCTTTACGTGCTAAGGGGTATCTAGAGAGTGGGATAGGTTTAATAACTACCCTAACCGTAACGCGTACCCTAACCCTAACCCCTACCCTAACCCTAAAACGTACCCTAATCCTAACCCGTACCCTAAACCGAGCCCTAACCCTAACACTAACCCTAACCCTAACCCTAACACATACCCTACGCCGTACCCGAAGCCCTCCCCGAACACGTACCCTAAACCGTACCCTAAGCCTAACCCTAAGCCTAACCCTAACCCTAGGCTACCCTTGACTGCTTCTGCCTCCAATAGATTTCCTAAGCACTAGTGTTTTAAGGAACAGCTTAAAAAGAGAATCCTAATGTGATTTCTTTATAATGGGTGTGTTCCTTATCTAATCCTAGTGTATAAACTCTTCTCCATGGCTGGACCCCCAAATAATATTCCTTTATGTGCTAAGGGGTAACTAGAGAGTGGGATAGGTTTAATAACTATCCTAACCCTAACGCGTACCCTAACGCTAACCCCTACCCTAACCCTAACACGTAACCTAATCCTAACCCGTACCCTAAACCGAACCCTAACCCTAACACTAACCCTAACCCTAACCCTAACCCATACCCTACACCGTACCCGAAGCCCTCCCCGAACCCGTACCCTAAGCCGTACCCTAAGCCTAACCCTAAGCCTAACCCTAACCCTAGGCTACCCTTGAATGCTTCTGCCTCCAATAGATTTCCTAAGCACTAGTGTTTTAAGGAACAGCTTAAAAAGAGAATCCTAATGTGATTTCTTTATAATGTGTGTGTTCCTTATATTATCTTAGTGTCTAAACTCTTCTCCATGGCTGGACCCCAAAATAATATTCCTTTACGTGCTAAGGGCTATCTAGAGAGTGGGATAGGTTTAATAACTACCCTAACCGTAACGCGTACCCTAACCCTAACCCCTACCCTAACCCTAAAACGTTCCCTAATCCTAACCCGTACCCTAAACCGAGCCCTAACCCTAACACTAACCCTAACCCTAACCCTAACCCATACCCTACGCCGTACCCGAAGCCCTCCCCGAACACGTACCCTAAGCCTAACCCTAAGCCTAATCCTAACCCTAGGCTACCCTTGACTGCTTCTGCCTCCAATAGATTTCCTAAGCACTAGTGTTTTAAGGAACAGCTTAAAAAGAGAATCCTAATGTGATTTCTTTATAATGGGTGTGTTCCTTATCTAATCCTAGTGTCTAAACTCTTCTCCATGGCTGGACCCCCAAATAATATTCCTTTATGTGCTAAGGGGTAACTAGAGAGTGGGATAGGTTTAATAACTACCCTAACCCTAACGCGTACCCTAACGCTAACCCCTACCCTAACCCTAACACGTACCCTAATCCTAAACCGTACCCTAAACCGAGCCCTAACCCTAACACTAACCCTAACCCTAACCCTAACCCATACCCTACACCGTACCCAAAGCCCTCCCCGAACCCGTACCCTAAGCCGTACCCTAAGCCTAACCCTAAGCCTAACCCTAACCCTAGGCTACCCTTGACTGCTTCTGCCTCCAATAGATTTCCTAAGCACTAGTGTTTTAAGGAACAGCTTAAAAAGAGAATCCTAATGTGATTTCTTTATAATGTGTGTGTTCCTTATATTATCTTAGTGTCTAAACTCTTCTCCATGGCTGGACCCCCAAATAATATTCCTTTACGTGCTAAGGGGTATCTAGAGAGTGGGATAGGTTTAATAACTACCCTAACCGTAACGCGTACCCTAACCCTAACCCCTACCCTAACCCTAAAACGTACCCTAATCCTAACCCGTACCCTAAACCGAGCCCTAACCCTAACACTAACCCTAACCCTAACCCTAACCCATACCCTACGCCGTACCCGAAGCCCTCCCCGAACACGTACCCTAAACCGTACCCTAAGCCTAACCCTAAGCCTAACCCTAACCCTAGGCTACCCTTGACTGCTTCTGCCTCCAATAGATTTCCTAAGCACTAGTGTTTTAAGGAACAGCTTAAAAAGAGAATCCTAATGTGATTTCTTTATAATGGGTGTGTTCCTTATCTAATCCTAGTGTCTAAACTCTTCTCCATGGCTGGACCCCCAAATAATATTCCTTTATGTGCTAAGGGGTAACTAGAGAGTGGGATAGGTTTAATAACTATCCTAACCCTAACGCGTACCCTAACGCTAACCCCTACCCTAACCCTAACACGTAACCTAATCCTAACCCGTACCCTAAACCGAACCCTAACCCTAACACTAACCCTAACCCTAACCCTAACCCATACCCTACACCGTACCCGAAGCCCTCCCCGAACCCGTACCCTAAGCCGTACCCTAAGCCTAACCCTAAGCCTAACCCTAACCCTAGGCTACCCTTGAATGCTTCTGCCTCCAATAGATTTCCTAAGCACTAGTGTTTTAAGGAACAGCTTAAAAAGAGAATCCTAATGTGATTTCTTTATAATGTGTGTGTTCCTTATATTATCTTAGTGTCTAAACTCTTCTCCATGGCTGGACCCCAAAATAATATTCCTTTACGTGCTAAGGGCTATCTAGAGAGTGGGATAGGTTTAATAACTACCCTAACCGTAACGCGTACCCTAACCCTAACCCCTACCCTAACCCTAAAACGTTCCCTAATCCTAACCCGTACCCTAAACCGAGCCCTAACCCTAACACTAACCCTAACCCTAACCCTAACCCATACCCTACGCCGTACCCGAAGCCCTCCCCGAACACGTACCCTAAGCCTAACCCTAAGCCTAATCCTAACCCTAGGCTACCCTTGACTGCTTCTGCCTCCAATAGATTTCCTAAGCACTAGTGTTTTAAGGAACAGCTTAAAAAGAGAATCCTAATGTGATTTCTTTATAATGGGTGTGTTCCTTATCTAATCCTAGTGTCTAAACTCTTCTCCATGGCTGGACCCCCAAATAATATTCCTTTATGTGCTAAGGGGTAACTAGAGAGTGGGATAGGTTTAATAACTACCCTAACCCTAACGCGTACCCTAACGCTAACCCCTACCCTAACCCTAACACGTACCCTAATCCTAACCCGTACCCTAAACCGAGCCCTAACCCTAACACTAACCCTAACCCTAACCCTAACCCATACCCTACACCGTACCCAAAGCCCTCCCCGAACCCGTACCCTAAGCCGTACCCTAAGCCTAACCCTAAGCCTAACCCTAACCCTAGGCTACCCTTGACTGCTTCTGCCTCCAATAGATTTCCTAAGCACTAGTGTTTTAAGGAACAGCTTAAAAAGAGAATCCTAATGTGATTTCTTTATAATGTGTGTGTTCCTTATATTATCTTAGTGTCTAAACTCTTCTCCATGGCTGGACCCCCAAATAATATTCCTTTACGTGCTAAGGGGTATCTAGAGAGTGGGATAGGTTTAATAACTACCCTAACCGTAACGCGTACCCTAACCCTAACCCCTACCCTAACCCTAAAACGTACCCTAATCCTAACCCGTACCCTAAACCGAGCCCTAACCCTAACACTAACCCTAACCCTAACCCTAACCCATACCCTACGCCGTACCCGAAGCCCTCCCCGAACACGTACCCTAAACCGTACCCTAAGCCTAACCCTAAGCCTAACCCTAACCCTAGGCTACCCTTGACTGCTTCTGCCTCCAATAGATTTCCTAAGCACTAGTGTTTTAAGGAACAGCTTAAAAAGAGAATCCTAATGTGATTTCTTTATAATGGGTGTGTTCCTTATCTAATCCTAGTGTCTAAACTCTTCTCCATGGCTGGACCCCCAAATAATATTCCTTTATGTGCTAAGGGGTAACTAGAGAGTGGGATAGGTTTAATAACTATCCTAACCCTAACGCGTACCCTAACGCTAACCCCTACCCTAACCCTAACACGTAACCTAATCCTAACCCGTACCCTAAACCGAGCCCTAACCCTAACACTAACCCTAACCCTAACCCTAACCCATACCCTACACCGTACCCGAAGCCCTCCCCGAACCCGTACCCTAAGCCGTACCCTAAGCCTAACCCTAAGCCTAACCCTAACCCTAGGCTACCCTTGAATGCTTCTGCCTCCAATAGATTTCCTAAGCACTAGTGTTTTAAGGAACAGCTTAAAAAGAGAATCCTAATGTGATTTCTTTATAATGTGTGTGTTCCTTATATTATCTTAGTGTCTAAACTCTTCTCCATGGCTGGACCCCAAAATAATATTCCTTTACGTGCTAAGGGCTATCTAGAGAGTGGGATAGGTTTAATAACTACCCTAACCGTAACGCGTACCCTAACCCTAACCCCTACCCTAACCCTAAAACGTTCCCTAATCCTAACCCGTACCCTAAACCGAGCCCTAACCCTAACACTAACCCTAACCCTAACCCTAACCCATACCCTACGCCGTACCCGAAGCCCTCCCCGAACACGTACCCTAAGCCTAACCCTAAGCCTAATCCTAACCCTAGGCTACCCTTGACTGCTTCTGCCTCCAATAGATTTCCTAAGCACTAGTGTTTTAAGGAACAGCTTAAAAAGAGAATCCTAATGTGATTTCTTTATAATGGGTGTGTTCCTTATCTAATCCTAGTGTCTAAACTCTTCTCCATGGCTGGACCCCCAAATAATATTCCTTTATGTGCTAAGGGGTAACTAGAGAGTGGGATAGGTTTAATAACTACCCTAACCCTAACGCGTACCCTAACGCTAACCCCTACCCTAACCCTAACACGTACCCTAATCCTAACCCGTACCCTAAACCGAGCCCTAACCCTAACACTAACCCTAACCCTAACCCTAACCCATACCCTACACCGTACCCAAAGCCCTCCCCGAACCCGTACCCTAAGCCGTACCCTAAGCCTAACCCTAAGCCTAACCCTAACCCTAGGCTACCCTTGACTGCTTCTGCCTCCAATAGATTTCCTAAGCACTAGTGTTTTAAGGAACAGCTTAAAAAGAGAATCCTAATGTGATTTCTTTATAATGTGTGTGTTCCTTATATTATCTTAGTGTCTAAACTCTTCTCCATGGCTGGACCCCCAAATAATATTCCTTTACGTGCTAAGGGGTATCTAGAGAGTGGGATAGGTTTAATAACTAACCTAACCGTAACGCGTACCCTAACCCTAACCCCTACCCTAACCCTAAAACGTACCCTAATCCTAACCCGTACCCTAAACCGAGCCCTAACCCTAACACTAACCCTAACCCTAACCCTAACCCATACCCTACGCCGTACCCGAAGCCCTCCCCGAACACGTACCCTAAACCGTACCCTAAGCCTAACCCTAAGCCTAACCCTAACCCTAGGCTACCCTTGACTGCTTCTGCCTCCAATAGATTTCCTAAGCACTAGTGTTTTAAGGAACAGCTTAAAAAGAGAATCCTAATGTGATTTCTTTATAATGGGTGTGTTCCTTATCTAATCCTAGTGTCTAAACTCTTCTCCATGGCTGGACCCCCAAATAATATTCCTTTATGTGCTAAGGGGTAACTAGAGAGTGGGATAGGTTTAATAACTATCCTAACCCTAACGCGTACACTAACGCTAACCCCTACCCTAACCCTAACACGTAACCTAATCCTAACCCGTACCCTAAACCGAGCCCTAACCCTAACACTAACCCTAACCCTAACCCTAACCCATACCCTACACCGTACCCAAAGCCCTCCCCGAACCCGTACCCTAAGCCGTACCCTAAGCCTAACCCTAAGCCTAACCCTAACCCTAGGCTACCCTTGAATGCTTCTGCCTCCAATAGATTTCCTAAGCACTAGTGTTTTAAGGAACAGCTTAAAAAGAGAATCCTAATGTGATTTCTTTATAATGTGTGTGTTCCTTATATTATCTTAGTGTCTAAACTCTTCTCCATGGCTGGACCCCAAAATAATATTCCTTTACGTGCTAAGGGCTATCTAGAGAGTGGGATAGGTTTAATAACTACCCTAACCGTAACGCGTACCCTAACCCTAACCCCTACCCTAACCCTAAAACGTTCCCTAATCCTAACCCGTACCCTAAACCGAGCCCTAACCCTAACACTAACCCTAACCCTAACCCTAACCCATACCCTACGCCGTACCCGAAGCCCTCCCCGAACACGTACCCTAAGCCTAACCCTAAGCCTAATCCTAACCCTAGGCTACCCTTGACTGCTTCTGCCTCCAATAGATTTCCTAAGCACTAGTGTTTTAAGGAACAGCTTAAAAAGAGAATCCTAATGTGGTTTCTTTATAATGGGTGTGTTCCTTATCTAATCCTAGTGTCTAAACTCTTCTCCATGGCTGGACCCCCAAATAATATTCCTTTATGTGCTAAGGGGTAACTAGAGAGTGGGATAGGTTTAATAACTATCCTAACCCTAACGCGTACCCTAACGCTAACCCCTACCCTAACCCTAACACGTAACCTAATCCTAACCCGTACCCTAAACCGAGCCCTAACCCTAACACTAACCCTAACCCTAACCCTAACCCATACCCTACACCGTACCCGAAGCCCTCCCCGAACCCGTACCCTAAGCCGTACCCTAAGCCTAACCCTAAGCCTAACCCTAACCCTAGGCTACCCTTGAATGCTTCTGCCTCCAATAGATTTCCTAAGCACTAGTGTTTTAAGGAACAGCTTAAAAAGAGAATCCTAATGTGATTTCTTTATAATGTGTGTGTTCCTTATATTATCTTAGTGTCTAAACTCTTCTCCATGGCTGGACCCCAAAATAATATTCCTTTACGTGCTAAGGGCTATCTAGAGAGTGGGATAGGTTTAATAACTACCCTAACCGTAACGCGTACCCTAACCCTAACCCCTACCCTAACCCTAAAACGTTCCCTAATCCTAACCCGTACCCTAAACCGAGCCCTAACCCTAACACTAACCCTAACCCTAACCCTAACCCATACCCTACGCCGTACCCGAAGCCCTCCCCGAACACGTACCCTAAGCCTAACCCTAAGCCTAATCCTAACCCTAGGCTACCCTTGACTGCTTCTGCCTCCAATAGATTTCCTAAGCACTAGTGTTTTAAGGAACAGCTTAAAAAGAGAATCCTAATGTGATTTCTTTATAATGGGTGTGTTCCTTATCTAATCCTAGTGTCTAAACTCTTCTCCATGGCTGGACCCCCAAATAATATTCCTTTATGTGCTAAGGGGTAACTAGAGAGTGGGATAGGTTTAATAACTACCCTAACCCTAACGCGTACCCTAACGCTAACCCCTACCCTAACCCTAACACGTACCCTAATCCTAACCCGTACCCTAAACCGAGCCCTAACCCTAACACTAACCCTAACCCTAACCCTAACCCATACCCTACACCCTACCCAAAGCCCTCCCCGAACCCGTACCCTAAGCCGTACCCTAAGCCTAACCCTAAGCCTAACCCTAACCCTAGGCTACCCTTGACTGCTTCTGCCTCCAATAGATTTCCTAAGCACTAGTGTTTTAAGGAACAGCTTAAAAAGAGAATCCTAATGTGATTTCTTTATAATGTGTGTGTTCCTTATATTATCTTAGTGTCTAAACTCTTCTCCATGGCTGGACCCCCAAATAATATTCCTTTACGTGCTAAGGGGTATCTAGAGAGTGGGATAGGTTTAATAACTACCCTAACCGTAACGCGTACCCTAACCCTAACCCCTACCCTAACCCTAAAACGTACCCTAATCCTAACCCGTACCCTAAACCGAGCCCTAACCCTAACACTAACCCTAACCCTAACCCTAACCCATACCCTACGCCGTACCCGAAGCCCTCCCCGAACACGTACCCTAAACCGTACCCTAAGCCTAACCCTAAGCCTAACCCTAACCCTAGGCTACCCTTGACTGCTTCTGCCTCCAATAGATTTCCTAAGCACTAGTGTTTTAAGGAACAGCTTAAAAAGAGAATCCTAATGTGATTTCTTTATAATGGGTGTGTTCCTTATCTAATCCTAGTGTCTAAACTCTTCTCCATGGCTGGACCCCCAAATAATATTCCTTTATGTGCTAAGGGGTAACTAGAGAGTGGGATAGGTTTAATAACTATCCTAACCCTAACGCGTACCCTAACGCTAACCCCTACCCTAACCCTAACACGTAACCTAATCCTAACCCGTACCCTAAACCGAGCCCTAACCCTAACACTAACCCTAACCCTAACCCTAACCCATACCCTACACCGTACCCGAAGCCCTCCCCGAACCCGTACCCTAAGCCGTACCCTAAGCCTAACCCTAAGCCTAACCCTAACCCTAGGCTACCCTTGAATGCTTCTGCCTCCAATAGATTTCCTAAGCACTAGTGTTTTAAGGAACAGCTTAAAAAGAGAATCCTAATGTGATTTCTTTATAATGTGTGTGTTCCTTATATTATCTTAGTGTCTAAACTCTTCTCCATGGCTGGACCCCAAAATAATATTCCTTTACGTGCTAAGGGCTATCTAGAGAGTGGGATAGGTTTAATAACTACCCTAACCGTAACGCGTACCCTAACCCTAACCCCTACCCTAACCCTAAAACGTTCCCTAATCCTAACCCGTACCCTAAACCGAGCCCTAACCCTAACACTAACCCTAACCCTAACCCTAACCCATACCCTACGCCGTACCCGAAGCCCTCCCCGAACACGTACCCTAAGCCTAACCCTAAGCCTAATCCTAACCCTAGGCTACCCTTGACTGCTTCTGCCTCCAATAGATTTCCTAAGCACTAGTGTTTTAAGGAACAGCTTAAAAAGAGAATCCTAATGTGATTTCTTTATAATGGGTGTGTTCCTTATCTAATCCTAGTGTCTAAACTCTTCTCCATGGCTGGACCCCCAAATAATATTCCTTTATGTGCTAAGGGGTAACTAGAGAGTGGGATAGGTTTAATAACTACCCTAACCCTAACGCGTACCCTAACGCTAACCCCTACCCTAACCCTAACACGTACCCTAATCCTAACCCGTACCCTAAACCGAGCCCTAACCCTAACACTAACCCTAACCCTAACCCTAACCCATACCCTACACCCTACCCAAAGCCCTCCCCGAACCCGTACCCTAAGCCGTACCCTAAGCCTAACCCTAAGCCTAACCCTAACCCTAGGCTACCCTTGACTGCTTCTGCCTCCAATAGATTTCCTAAGCACTAGTGTTTTAAGGAACAGCTTAAAAAGAGAATCCTAATGTGATTTCTTTATAATGTGTGTGTTCCTTATATTATCTTAGTGTCTAAACTCTTCTCCATGGCTGGACCCCCAAATAATATTCCTTTACGTGCTAAGGGGTATCTAGAGAGTGGGATAGGTTTAATAACTACCCTAACCGTAACGCGTACCCTAACCCTAACCCCTACCCTAACCCTAAAACGTACCCTAATCCTAACCCGTACCCTAAACCGAGCCCTAACCCTAACACTAACCCTAACCCTAACCCTAACCCATACCCTACGCCGTACCCGAAGCCCTCCCCGAACACGTACCCTAAACCGTACCCTAAGCCTAACCCTAAGCCTAACCCTAACCCTAGGCTACCCTTGACTGCTTCTGCCTCCAATAGATTTCCTAAGCACTAGTGTTTTAAGGAACAGCTTAAAAAGAGAATCCTAATGTGATTTCTTTATAATGGGTGTGTTCCTTATCTAATCCTAGTGTCTAAACTCTTCTCCATGGCTGGACCCCCAAATAATATTCCTTTATGTGCTAAGGGGTAACTAGAGAGTGGGATAGGTTTAATAACTATCCTAACCCTAACGCGTACCCTAACGCTAACCCCTACCCTAACCCTAACACGTAACCTAATCCTAACCCGTACCCTAAACCGAGCCCTAACCCTAACACTAACCCTAACCCTAACCCTAACCCATACCCTACACCGTACCCGAAGCCCTCCCCGAACCCGTACCCTAAGCCGTACCCTAAGCCTAACCCTAAGCCTAACCCTAACCCTAGGCTACCCTTGAATGCTTCTGCCTCCAATAGATTTCCTAAGCACTAGTGTTTTAAGGAACAGCTTAAAAAGAGAATCCTAATGTGATTTCTTTATAATGTGTGTGTTCCTTATATTATCTTAGTGTCTAAACTCTTCTCCATGGCTGGACCCCAAAATAATATTCCTTTACGTGCTAAGGGCTATCTAGAGAGTGGGATAGGTTTAATAACTACCCTAACCGTAACGCGTACCCTAACCCTAACCCCTACCCTAACCCTAAAACGTTCCCTAATCCTAACCCGTACCCTAAACCGAGCCCTAACCCTAACACTAACCCTAACCCTAACCCTAACCCATACCCTACGCCGTACCCGAAGCCCTCCCCGAACACGTACCCTAAGCCTAACCCTAAGCCTAATCCTAACCCTAGGCTACCCTTGACTGCTTCTGCCTCCAATAGATTTCCTAAGCACTAGTGTTTTAAGGAACAGCTTAAAAAGAGAATCCTAATGTGATTTCTTTATAATGGGTGTGTTCCTTATCTAATCCTAGTGTCTAAACTCTTCTCCATGGCTGGACCCCCAAATAATATTCCTTTATGTGCTAAGGGGTAACTAGAGAGTGGGATAGGTTTAATAACTACCCTAACCCTAACGCGTACCCTAACGCTAACCCCTACCCTAACCCTAACACGTACCCTAATCCTAACCCGTACCCTAAACCGAGCCCTAACCCTAACACTAACCCTAACCCTAACCCTAACCCATACCCTACACCGTACCCAAAGCCCTCCCCGAACCCGTACCCTAAGCCGTACCCTAAGCCTAACCCTAAGCCTAACCCTAACCCTAGGCTACCCTTGACTGCTTCTGCCTCCAATAGATTTCCTAAGCACTAGTGTTTTAAGGAACAGCTTAAAAAGAGAATCCTAATGTGATTTCTTTATAATGTGTGTGTTCCTTATATTATCTTAGTGTCTAAACTCTTCTCCATGGCTGGACCCCCAAATAATATTCCTTTACGTGCTAAGGGGTATCTAGAGAGTGGGATAGGTTTAATAACTACCCTAACTGTAACGCGTACCCTAACCCTAACCCCTACCCTAACCCTAAAACGTACCCTAATCCTAACCCGTACCCTAAACCGAGCCCTAACCCTAACACTAACCCTAACCCTAACCCTAACCCATACCCTACGCCGTACCCGAAGCCCTCCCCGAACACGTACCCTAAACCGTACCCTAAGCCTAACCCTAAGCCTAACCCTAACCCTAGGCTACCCTTGACTGCTTCTGCCTCCAATAGATTTCCTAAGCACTAGTGTTTTAAGGAACAGCTTAAAAAGAGAATCCTAATGTGATTTCTTTATAATGGGTGTGTTCCTTATCTAATCCTAGTGTCTAAACTCTTCTCCATGGCTGGACCCCCAAATAATATTCCTTTATGTGCTAAGGGGTAACTAGAGAGTGGGATAGGTTTAATAACTATCCTAACCCTAACGCGTACCCTAACGCTAACCCCTACCCTAACCCTAACACGTAACCTAATCCTAACCCGTACCCTAAACCGAGCCCTAACCCTAACACTAACCCTAACCCTAACCCTAACCCATACCCTACACCGTACCCGAAGCCCTCCCCGAACCCGTACCCTAAGCCGTACCCTAAGCCTAACCCTAAGCCTAACCCTAACCCTAGGCTACCCTTGAATGCTTCTGCCTCCAATAGATTTCCTAAGCACTAGTGTTTTAAGGAACAGCTTAAAAAGAGAATCCTAATGTGATTTCTTTATAATGTGTGTGTTCCTTATATTATCTTAGTGTCTAAACTATTCTCCATGGCTGGACCCCAAAATAATATTCCTTTACGTGCTAAGGGCTATCTAGAGAGTGGGATAGGTTTAATAACTACCCTAACCGTAACGCGTACCCTAACCCTAACCCCTACCCTAACCCTAAAACGTTCCCTAATCCTAACCCGTACCCTAAACCGAGCCCTAACCCTAACACTAACCCTAACCCTAACCCTAACCCATACCCTACGCCGTACCCGAAGCCCTCCCCGAACACGTACCCTAAGCCTAACCCTAAGCCTAATCCTAACCCTAGGCTACCCTTGACTGCTTCTGCCTCCAATAGATTTCCTAAGCACTAGTGTTTTAAGGAACAGCTTAAAAAGAGAATCCTAATGTGATTTCTTTATAATGGGTGTGTTCCTTATCTAATCCTAGTGTCTAAACTCTTCTCCATGGCTGGACCCCCAAATAATATTCCTTTATGTGCTAAGGGGTAACTAGAGAGTGGGATAGGTTTAATAACTACCCTAACCCTAACGCGTACCCTAACGCTAACCCCTACCCTAACCCTAACACGTACCCTAATCCTAACCCGTACCCTAAACCGAGCCCTAACCCTAACACTAACCCTAACCCTAACCCTAACCCATACCCTACACCGTACCCAAAGCCCTCCCCGAACCCGTACCCTAAGCCGTACCCTAAGCCTAACCCTAAGCCTAACCCTAACCCTAGGCTACCCTTGACTGCTTCTGCCTCCAATAGATTTCCTAAGCACTAGTGTTTTAAGGAACAGCTTAAAAAGAGAATCCTAATGTGATTTCTTTATAATGTGTGTGTTCCTTATATTATCTTAGTGTCTAAACTCTTCTCCATGGCTGGACCCCCAAATAATATTCCTTTACGTGCTAAGGGGTATCTAGAGAGTGGGATAGGTTTAATAACTACCCTAACCGTAACGCGTACCCTAACCCTAACCCCTACCCTAACCCTAAAACGTACCCTAATCCTAACCCGTACCCTAAACCGAGCCCTAACCCTAACACTAACCCTAACCCTAACCCTAACCCATACCCTACGCCGTACCCGAAGCCCTCCCCGAACACGTACCCTAAACCGTACCCTAAGCCTAACCCTAAGCCTAACCCTAACCCTAGGCTACCCTTGACTGCTTCTGCCTCCAATAGATTTCCTAAGCACTAGTGTTTTAAGGAACAGCTTAAAAAGAGAATCCTAATGTGATTTCTTTATAATGGGTGTGTTCCTTATCTAATCCTAGTGTCTAAACTCTTCTCCATGGCTGGACCCCCAAATAATATTCCTTTATGTGCTAAGGGGTAACTAGAGAGTGGGATAGGTTTAATAACTATCCTAACCCTAACGCGTACCCTAACGCTAACCCCTACCCTAACCCTAACACGTAACCTAATCCTAACCCGTACCCTAAACCGAGCCCTAACCCTAACACTAACCCTAACCCTAACCCTAACCCATACCCTACACCGTACCCGAAGCCCTCCCCGAACCCGTACCCTAAGCCGTACCCTAAGCCTAACCCTAAGCCTAACCCTAACCCTAGGCTACCCTTGAATGCTTCTGCCTCCAATAGATTTCCTAAGCACTAGTGTTTTAAGGAACAGCTTAAAAAGAGAATCCTAATGTGATTTCTTTATAATGTGTGTGTTCCTTATATTATCTTAGTGTCTAAACTCTTCTCCATGGCTGGACCCCAAAATAATATTCCTTTACGTGCTAAGGGCTATCTAGAGAGTGGGATAGGTTTAATAACTACCCTAACCGTAACGCGTACCCTAACCCTAACCCCTACCCTAACCCTAAAACGTTCCCTAATCCTAACCCGTACCCTAAACCGAGCCCTAACCCTAACACTAACCCTAACCCTAACCCTAACCCATACCCTACGCCGTACCCGAAGCCCTCCCCGAACACGTACCCTAAGCCTAACCCTAAGCCTAATCCTAACCCTAGGCTACCCTTGACTGCTTCTGCCTCCAATAGATTTCCTAAGCACTAGTGTTTTAAGGAACAGCTTAAAAAGAGAATCCTAATGTGATTTCTTTATAATGTGTGTGTTCCTTATATTATCTTAGTGTCTAAACTCTTCTCCATGGCTGGACCCCCAAATAATATTCCTTTACGTGCTAAGGGGTATCTAGAGAGTGGGATAGGTTTAATAACTACCCTAACCGTAACGCGTACCCTAACCCTAACCCCTACCCTAACCCTAAAACGTACCCTAATCCTAACCCGTACCCTAAACCGAGCCCTAACCCTAACACTAACCCTAACCCTAACCCTAACCCATACCCTACGCCGTACCCGAAGCCCTCCCCGAACACGTACCCTAAACCGTACCCTAAGCCTAACCCTAAGCCTAACCCTAACCCTAGGCTACCCTTGACTGCTTCTGCCTCCAATAGATTTCCTAAGCACTAGTGTTTTAAGGAACAGCTTAAAAAGAGAATCCTAATGTGATTTCTTTATAATGGGTGTGTTCCTTATCTAATCCTAGTGTCTAAACTCTTCTCCATGGCTGGACCCCCAAATAATATTCCTTTATGTGCTAAGGGGTAACTAGAGAGTGGGATAGGTTTAATAACTATCCTAACCCTAACGCGTACCCTAACGCTAACCCCTACCCTAACCCTAACACGTAACCTAATCCTAACCCGTACCCTAAACCGAGCCCTAACCCTAACACTAACCCTAACCCTAACCCTAACCCATACCCTACACCGTACCCGAAGCCCTCCCCGAACCCGTACCCTAAGCCGTACCCTAAGCCTAACCCTAAGCCTAACCCTAACCCTAGGCTACCCTTGAATGCTTCTGCCTCCAATAGATTTCCTAAGCACTAGTGTTTTAAGGAACAGCTTAAAAAGAGAATCCTAATGTGATTTCTTTATAATGTGTGTGTTCCTTATATTATCTTAGTGTCTAAACTCTTCTCCATGGCTGGACCCCAAAATAATATTCCTTTACGTGCTAAGGGCTATCTAGAGAGTGGGATAGGTTTAATAACTACCCTAACCGTAACGCGTACCCTAACCCTAACCCCTACCCTAACCCTAAAACGTTCCCTAATCCTAACCCGTACCCTAAACCGAGCCCTAACCCTAACACTAACCCTAACCCTAACCCTAACCCATACCCTACGCCGTACCCGAAGCCCTCCCCGAACACGTACCCTAAGCCTAACCCTAAGCCTAATCCTAACCCTAGGCTACCCTTGACTGCTTCTGCCTCCAATAGATTTCCTAAGCACTAGTGTTTTAAGGAACAGCTTAAAAAGAGAATCCTAATGTGATTTCTTTATAATGGGTGTGTTCCTTATCTAATCCTAGTGTCTAAACTCTTCTCCATGGCTGGACCCCCAAATAATATTCCTTTATGTGCTAAGGGGTAACTAGAGAGTGGGATAGGTTTAATAACTACCCTAACCCTAACGCGTACCCTAACGCTAACCCCTACCCTAACCCTAACACGTACCCTAATCCTAACCCGTACCCTAAACCGAGCCCTAACCCTAACACTAACCCTAACCCTAACCCTAACCCATACCCTACACCGTACCCAAAGCCCTCCCCGAACCCGTACCCTAAGCCGTACCCTAAGCCTAACCCTAAGCCTAACCCTAACCCTAGGCTACCCTTGACTGCTTCTGCCTCCAATAGATTTCCTAAGCACTAGTGTTTTAAGGAACAGCTTAAAAAGAGAATCCTAATGTGATTTCTTTATAATGTGTGTGTTCCTTATATTATCTTAGTGTCTAAACTCTTCTCCATGGCTGGACCCCCAAATAATATTCCTTTACGTGCTAAGGGGTATCTAGAGAGTGGGATAGGTTTAATAACTACCCTAACCGTAACGCGTACCCTAACCCTAACCCCTACCCTAACCCTAAAACGTACCCTAATCCTAACCCGTACCCTAAACCGAGCCCTAACCCTAACACTAACCCTAACCCTAACCCTAACCCATACCCTACGCCGTACCCGAAGCCCTCCCCGAACACGTACCCTAAACCGTACCCTAAGCCTAACCCTAAGCCTAACCCTAACCCTAGGCTACCCTTGACTGCTTCTGCCTCCAATAGATTTCCTAAGCACTAGTGTTTTAAGGAACAGCTTAAAAAGAGAATCCTAATGTGATTTCTTTATAATGGGTGTGTTCCTTATCTAATCCTAGTGTCTAAACTCTTCTCCATGGCTGGACCCCCAAATAATATTCCTTTATGTGCTAAGGGGTAACTAGAGAGTGAGATAGGTTTAATAACTATCCTAACCCTAACGCGTACCCTAACGCTAACCCCTACCCTAACCCTAACACGTAACCTAATCCTAACCCGTACCCTAAACCGAGCCCTAACCCTAACACTAACCCTAACCCTAACCCTAACCCATACCCTACACCGTACCCGAAGCCCTCCCCGAACCCGTACCCTAAGCCGTACCCTAAGCCTAACCCTAAGCCTAACCCTAACCCTAGGCTACCCTTGAATGCTTCTGCCTCCAATAGATTTCCTAAGCACTAGTGTTTTAAGGAACAGCTTAAAAAGAGAATCCTAATGTGATTTCTTTATAATGTGTGTGTTCCTTATATTATCTTAGTGTCTAAACTCTTCTCCATGGCTGGACCCCAAAATAATATTCCTTTACGTGCTAAGGGCTATCTAGAGAGTGGGATAGGTTTAATAACTACCCTAACCGTAACGCGTACCCTAACCCTAACCCCTACCCTAACCCTAAAACGTTCCCTAATCCTAACCCGTACCCTAAACCGAGCCCTAACCCTAACACTAACCCTAACCCTAACCCTAACCCATACCCTACGCCGTACCCGAAGCCCTCCCCGAACACGTACCCTAAGCCTAACCCTAAGCCTAATCCTAACCCTAGGCTACCCTTGACTGCTTCTGCCTCCAATAGATTTCCTAAGCACTAGTGTTTTAAGGAACAGCTTAAAAAGAGAATCCTAATGTGATTTCTTTATAATGGGTGTGTTCCTTATCTAATCCTAGTGTCTAAACTCTTCTCCATGGCTGGACCCCCAAATAATATTCCTTTATGTGCTAAGGGGTAACTAGAGAGTGGGATAGGTTTAATAACTACCCTAACCCTAACGCGTACCCTAACGCTAACCCCTACCCTAACCCTAACACGTACCCTAATCCTAACCCGTACCCTAAACCGAGCCCTAACCCTAACACTAACCCTAACCCTAACCCTAACCCATACCCTACACCGTACCCAAAGCCCTCCCCGAACCCGTACCCTAAGCCGTACCCTAAGCCTAACCCTAAGCCTAACCCTAACCCTAGGCTACCCTTGACTGCTTCTGCCTCCAATAGATTTCCTAAGCACTAGTGTTTTAAGGAACAGCTTAAAAAGAGAATCCTAATGTGATTTCTTTATAATGTGTGTGTTCCTTATATTATCTTAGTGTCTAAACTCTTCTCCATGGCTGGACCCCCAAATAATATTCCTTTACGTGCTAAGGGGTATCTAGAGAGTGGGATAGGTTTAATAACTACCCTAACCGTAACGCGTACCCTAACCCTAACCCCTACCCTAACCCTAAAACGTACCCTAATCCTAACCCGTACCCTAAACCGAGCCCTAACCCTAACACTAACCCTAACCCTAACCCTAACCCATACCCTACGCCGTACCCGAAGCCCTCCCCGAACACGTACCCTAAACCGTACCCTAAGCCTAACCCTAAGCCTAACCCTAACCCTAGGCTACCCTTGACTGCTTCTGCCTCCAATAGATTTCCTAAGCACTAGTGTTTTAAGGAACAGCTTAAAAAGAGAATCCTAATGTGATTTCTTTATAATGGGTGTGTTCCTTATCTAATCCTAGTGTCTAAACTCTTCTCCATGGCTGGACCCCCAAATAATATTCCTTTATGTGCTAAGGGGTAACTAGAGAGTGGGATAGGTTTAATAACTATCCTAACCCTAACGCGTACCCTAACGCTAACCCCTACCCTAACCCTAACACGTAACCTAATCCTAACCCGTACCCTAAACCGAGCCCTAACCCTAACACTAACCCTAACCCTAACCCTAACCCATACCCTACACCGTACCCGAAGCCCTCCCCGAACCCGTACCCTAAGCCGTACCCTAAGCCTAACCCTAAGCCTAACCCTAACCCTAGGCTACCCTTGAATGCTTCTGCCTCCAATAGATTTCCTAAGCACTAGTGTTTTAAGGAACAGCTTAAAAAGAGAATCCTAATGTGATTTCTTTATAATGTGTGTGTTCCTTATATTATCTTAGTGTCTAAACTCTTCTCCATGGCTGGACCCCAAAATAATATTCCTTTACGTGCTAAGGGCTATCTAGAGAGTGGGATAGGTTTAATAACTACCCTAACCGTAACGCGTACCCTAACCCTAACCCCTACCCTAACCCTAAAACGTTCCCTAATCCTAACCCGTACCCTAAACCGAGCCCTAACCCTAACACTAACCCTAACCCTAACCCTAACCCATACCCTACGCCGTACCCGAAGCCCTCCCCGAACACGTACCCTAAGCCTAACCCTAAGCCTAATCCTAACCCTAGGCTACCCTTGACTGCTTCTGCCTCCAATAGATTTCCTAAGCACTAGTGTTTTAAGGAACAGCTTAAAAAGAGAATCCTAATGTGATTTCTTTATAATGGGTGTGTTCCTTATCTAATCCTAGTGTCTAAACTCTTCTCCATGGCTGGACCCCCAAATAATATTCCTTTATGTGCTAAGGGGTAACTAGAGAGTGGGATAGGTTTAATAACTACCCTAACCCTAACGCGTACCCTAACGCTAACCCCTACCCTAACCCTAACACGTACCCTAATCCTAACCCGTACCCTAAACCGAGCCCTAACCCTAACACTAACCCTAACCCTAACCCTAACCCATACCCTACACCGTACCCAAAGCCCTCCCCGAACCCGTACCCTAAGCCGTACCCTAAGCCTAACCCTAAGCCTAACCCTAACCCTAGGCTACCCTTGACTGCTTCTGCCTCCAATAGATTTCCTAAGCACTAGTGTTTTAAGGAACAGCTTAAAAAGAGAATCCTAATGTGATTTCTTTATAATGTGTGTGTTCCTTATATTATCTTAGTGTCTAAACTCTTCTCCATGGCTGGACCCCCAAATAATATTCCTTTACGTGCTAAGGGGTATCTAGAGAGTGGGATAGGTTTAATAACTACCCTAACCGTAACGCGTACCCTAACCCTAACCCCTACCCTAACCCTAAAACGTACCCTAATCCTAACCCGTACCCTAAACCGAGCCCTAACCCTAACACTAACCCTAACCCTAACCCTAACCCATACCCTACGCCGTACCCGAAGCCCTCCCCGAACACGTACCCTAAACCGTACCCTAAGCCTAACCCTAAGCCTAACCCTAACCCTAGGCTACCCTTGACTGCTTCTGCCTCCAATAGATTTCCTAAGCACTAGTGTTTTAAGGAACAGCTTAAAAAGAGAATCCTAATGTGATTTCTTTATAATGGGTGTGTTCCTTATCTAATCCTAGTGTCTAAACTCTTCTCCATGGCTGGACCCCCAAATAATATTCCTTTATGTGCTAAGGGGTAACTAGAGAGTGGGATAGGTTTAATAACTATCCTAACCCTAACGCGTACCCTAACGCTAACCCCTACCCTAACCCTAACACGTAACCTAATCCTAACCCGTACCCTAAACCGAGCCCTAACCCTAACACTAACCCTAACCCTAACCCTAACCCATACCCTACACCGTACCCGAAGCCCTCCCCGAACCCGTACCCTAAGCCGTACCCTAAGCCTAACCCTAAGCCTAACCCTAACCCTAGGCTACCCTTGAATGCTTCTGCCTCCAATAGATTTCCTAAGCACTAGTGTTTTAAGGAACAGCTTAAAAAGAGAATCCTAATGTGATTTCTTTATAATGTGTGTGTTCCTTATATTATCTTAGTGTCTAAACTCTTCTCCATGGCTGGACCCCAAAATAATATTCCTTTACGTGCTAAGGGCTATCTAGAGAGTGGGATAGGTTTAATAACTACCCTAACCGTAACGCGTACCCTAACCCTAACCCCTACCCTAACCCTAAAACGTTCCCTAATCCTAACCCGTACCCTAAACCGAGCCCTAACCCTAACACTAACCCTAACCCTAACCCTAACCCATACCCTACGCCGTACCCGAAGCCCTCCCCGAACACGTACCCTAAGCCTAACCCTAAGCCTAATCCTAACCCTAGGCTACCCTTGACTGCTTCTGCCTCCAATAGATTTCCTAAGCACTAGTGTTTTAAGGAACAGCTTAAAAAGAGAATCCTAATGTGATTTCTTTATAATGGGTGTGTTCCTTATCTAATCCTAGTGTCTAAACTCTTCTCCATGGCTGGACCCCCAAATAATATTCCTTTATGTGCTAAGGGGTAACTAGAGAGTGGGATAGGTTTAATAACTACCCTAACCCTAACGCGTACCCTAACGCTAACCCCTACCCTAACCCTAACACGTACCCTAATCCTAACCCGTACCCTAAACCGAGCCCTAACCCTAACACTAACCCTAACCCTAACCCTAACCCATACCCTACACCGTACCCAAAGCCCTCCCCGAACCCGTACCCTAAGCCGTACCCTAAGCCTAACCCTAAGCCTAACCCTAACCCTAGGCTACCCTTGACTGCTTCTGCCTCCAATAGATTTCCTAAGCACTAGTGTTTTAAGGAACAGCTTAAAAAGAGAATCCTAATGTGATTTCTTTATAATGTGTGTGTTCCTTATATTATCTTAGTGTCTAAACTCTTCTCCATGGCTGGACCCCCAAATAATATTCCTTTACGTGCTAAGGGGTATCTAGAGAGTGGGATAGGTTTAATAACTACCCTAACCGTAACGCGTACCCTAACCCTAACCCCTACCCTAACCCTAAAACGTACCCTAATCCTAACCCGTACCCTAAACCGAGCCCTAACCCTAACACTAACCCTAACCCTAACCCTAACCCATACCCTACGCCGTACCCGAAGCCCTCCCCGAACACGTACCCTAAACCGTACCCTAAGCCTAACCCTAAGCCTAACCCTAACCCTAGGCTACCCTTGACTGCTTCTGCCTCCAATAGATTTCCTAAGCACTAGTGTTTTAAGGAACAGCTTAAAAAGAGAATCCTAATGTGATTTCTTTATAATGGGTGTGTTCCTTATCTAATCCTAGTGTCTAAACTCTTCTCCATGGCTGGACCCCCAAATAATATTCCTTTATGTGCTAAGGGGTAACTAGAGAGTGGGATAGGTTTAATAACTATCCTAACCCTAACGCGTACCCTAACGCTAACCCCTACCCTAACCCTAACACGTAACCTAATCCTAACCCGTACCCTAAACCGAGCCCTAACCCTAACACTAACCCTAACCCTAACCCTAACCCATACCCTACACCGTACCCGAAGCCCTCCCCGAACCCGTACCCTAAGCCGTACCCTAAGCCTAACCCTAAGCCTAACCCTAACCCTAGGCTACCCTTGAATGCTTCTGCCTCCAATAGATTTCCTAAGCACTAGTGTTTTAAGGAACAGCTTAAAAGGAGAATCCTAATGTGATTTCTTTATAATGTGTGTGTTCCTTATATTATCTTAGTGTCTAAACTCTTCTCCATGGCTGGACCCCAAAATAATATTCCTTTACGTGCTAAGGGCTATCTAGAGAGTGGGATAGGTTTAATAACTACCCTAACCGTAACGCGTACCCTAACCCTAACCCCTACCCTAACCCTAAAACGTTCCCTAATCCTAACCCGTACCCTAAACCGAGCCCTAACCCTAACACTAACCCTAACCCTAACCCTAACCCATACCCTACGCCGTACCCGAAGCCCTCCCCGAACACGTACCCTAAGCCTAACCCTAAGCCTAATCCTAACCCTAGGCTACCCTTGACTGCTTCTGCCTCCAATAGATTTCCTAAGCACTAGTGTTTTAAGGAACAGCTTAAAAAGAGAATCCTAATGTGATTTCTTTATAATGGGTGTGTTCCTTATCTAATCCTAGTGTCTAAACTCTTCTCCATGGCTGGACCCCCAAATAATATTCCTTTATGTGCTAAGGGGTAACTAGAGAGTGGGATAGGTTTAATAACTACCCTAACCCTAACGCGTACCCTAACGCTAACCCCTACCCTAACCCTAACACGTACCCTAATCCTAACCCGTACCCTAAACCGAGCCCTAACCCTAACACTAACCCTAACCCTAACCCTAACCCATACCCTACACCGTACCCAAAGCCCTCCCCGAACCCGTACCCTAAGCCGTACCCTAAGCCTAACCCTAAGCCTAACCCTAACCCTAGGCTACCCTTGACTGCTTCTGCCTCCAATAGATTTCCTAAGCACTAGTGTTTTAAGGAACAGCTTAAAAAGAGAATCCTAATGTGATTTCTTTATAATGTGTGTGTTCCTTATATTATCTTAGTGTCTAAACTCTTCTCCATGGCTGGACCCCCAAATAATATTCCTTTACGTGCTAAGGGGTATCTAGAGAGTGGGATAGGTTTAATAACTACCCTAACCGTAACGCGTACCCTAACCCTAACCCCTACCCTAACCCTAAAACGTACCCTAATCCTAACCCGTACCCTAAACCGAGCCCTAACCCTAACACTAACCCTAACCCTAACCCTAACCCATACCCTACGCCGTACCCGAAGCCCTCCCCGAACACGTACCCTAAACCGTACCCTAAGCCTAACCCTAAGCCTAACCCTAACCCTAGGCTACCCTTGACTGCTTCTGCCTCCAATAGATTTCCTAAGCACTAGTGTTTTAAGGAACAGCTTAAAAAGAGAATCCTAATGTGATTTCTTTATAATGGGTGTGTTCCTTATCTAATCCTAGTGTCTAAACTCTTCTCCATGGCTGGACCCCCAAATAATATTCCTTTATGTGCTAAGGGGTAACTAGAGAGTGGGATAGGTTTAATAACTATCCTAACCCTAACGCGTACCCTAACGCTAACCCCTACCCTAACCCTAACACGTAACCTAATCCTAACCCGTACTCTAAACCGAGCCCTAACCCTAACACTAACCCTAACCCTAACCCTAACCCATACCCTACACCGTACCCGAAGCCCTCCCCGAACCCGTACCCTAAGCCGTACCCTAAGCCTAACCCTAAGCCTAACCCTAACCCTAGGCTACCCTTGAATGCTTCTGCCTCCAATAGATTTCCTAAGCACTAGTGTTTTAAGGAACAGCTTAAAAAGAGAATCCTAATGTGATTTCTTTATAATGTGTGTGTTCCTTATATTATCTTAGTGTCTAAACTCTTCTCCATGGCTGGACCCCAAAATAATATTCCTTTACGTGCTAAGGGCTATCTAGAGAGTGGGATAGGTTTAATAACTACCCTAACCGTAACGCGTACCCTAACCCTAACCCCTACCCTAACCCTAAAACGTTCCCTAATCCTAACCCGTACCCTAAACCGAGCCCTAACCCTAACACTAACCCTAACCCTAACCCTAACCCATACCCTACGCCGTACCCGAAGCCCTCCCCGAACACGTACCCTAAGCCTAACCCTAAGCCTAATCCTAACCCTAGGCTACCCTTGACTGCTTCTGCCTCCAATAGATTTCCTAAGCACTAGTGTTTTAAGGAACAGCTTAAAAAGAGAATCCTAATGTGATTTCTTTATAATGGGTGTGTTCCTTATCTAATCCTAGTGTCTAAACTCTTCTCCATGGCTGGACCCCCAAATAATATTCCTTTATGTGCTAAGGGGTAACTAGAGAGTGGGATAGGTTTAATAACTACCCTAACCCTAACGCGTACCCTAACGCTAACCCCTACCCTAACCCTAACACGTACCCTAATCCTAACCCGTACCCTAAACCGAGCCCTAACCCTAACACTAACCCTAACCCTAACCCTAACCCATACCCTACACCGTACCCAAAGCCCTCCCCGAACCCGTACCCTAAGCCGTACCCTAAGCCTAACCCTAAGCCTAACCCTAACCCTAGGCTACCCTTGACTGCTTCTGCCTCCAATAGATTTCCTAAGCACTAGTGTTTTAAGGAACAGCTTAAAAAGAGAATCCTAATGTGATTTCTTTATAATGTGTGTGTTCCTTATATTATCTTAGTGTCTAAACTCTTCTCCATGGCTGGACCCCCAAATAATATTCCTTTACGTGCTAAGGGGTATCTAGAGAGTGGGATAGGTTTAATAACTACCCTAACCGTAACGCGTACCCTAACCCTAACCCCTACCCTAACCCTAAAACGTACCCTAATCCTAACCCGTACCCTAAACCGAGCCCTAACCCTAACACTAACCCTAACCCTAACCCTAACCCATACCCTACGCCGTACCCGAAGCCCTCCCCGAACACGTACCCTAAACCGTACCCTAAGCCTAACCCTAAGCCTAACCCTAACCCTAGGCTACCCTTGACTGCTTCTGCCTCCAATAGATTTCCTAAGCACTAGTGTTTTAAGGAACAGCTTAAAAAGAGAATCCTAATGTGATTTCTTTATAATGGGTGTGTTCCTTATCTAATCCTAGTGTCTAAACTCTTCTCCATGGCTGGACCCCCAAATAATATTCCTTTATGTGCTAAGGGGTAACTAGAGAGTGGGATAGGTTTAATAACTATCCTAACCCTAACGCGTACCCTAACGCTAACCCCTACCCTAACCCTAACACGTAACCTAATCCTAACCCGTACCCTAAACCGAGCCCTAACCCTAACACTAACCCTAACCCTAACCCTAACCCATACCCTACACCGTACCCGAAGCCCTCCCCGAACCCGTACCCTAAGCCGTACCCTAAGCCTAACCCTAAGCCTAACCCTAACCCTAGGCTACCCTTGAATGCTTCTGCCTCCAATAGATTTCCTAAGCACTAGTGTTTTAAGGAACAGCTTAAAAAGAGAATCCTAATGTGATTTCTTTATAATGTGTGTGTTCCTTATATTATCTTAGTGTCTAAACTCTTCTCCATGGCTGGACCCCAAAATAATATTCCTTTACGTGCTAAGGGCTATCTAGAGAGTGGGATAGGTTTAATAACTACCCTAACCGTAACGCGTACCCTAACCCTAACCCCTACCCTAACCCTAAAACGTTCCCTAATCCTAACCCGTACCCTAAACCGAGCCCTAACCCTAACACTAACCCTAACCCTAACCCTAACCCATACCCTACGCCGTACCCGAAGCCCTCCCCGAACACGTACCCTAAGCCTAACCCTAAGCCTAATCCTAACCCTAGGCTACCCTTGACTGCTTCTGCCTCCAATAGATTTCCTAAGCACTAGTGTTTTAAGGAACAGCTTAAAAAGAGAATCCTAATGTGATTTCTTTATAATGGGTGTGTTCCTTATCTAATCCTAGTGTCTAAACTCTTCTCCATGGCTGGACCCCCAAATAATATTCCTTTATGTGCTAAGGGGTAACTAGAGAGTGGGATAGGTTTAATAACTACCCTAACCCTAACGCGTACCCTAACGCTAACCCCTACCCTAACCCTAACACGTACCCTAATCCTAACCCGTACCCTAAACCGAGCCCTAACCCTAACACTAACCCTAACCCTAACCCTAACCCATACCCTACACCGTACCCAAAGCCCTCCCCGAACCCGTACCCTAAGCCGTACCCTAAGCCTAACCCTAAGCCTAACCCTAACCCTAGGCTACCCTTGACTGCTTCTGCCTCCAATAGATTTCCTAAGCACTAGTGTTTTAAGGAACAGCTTAAAAAGAGAATCCTAATGTGATTTCTTTATAATGTGTGTGTTCCTTATATTATCTTAGTGTCTAAACTCTTCTCCATGGCTGGACCCCCAAATAATATTCCTTTACGTGCTAAGGGGTATCTAGAGAGTGGGATAGGTTTAATAACTACCCTAACCGTAACGCGTACCCTAACCCTAACCCCTACCCTAACCCTAAAACGTACCCTAATCCTAACCCGTACCCTAAACCGAGCCCTAACCCTAACACTAACCCTAACCCTAACCCTAACCCATACCCTACGCCGTACCCGAAGCCCTCCCCGAACACGTACCCTAAACCGTACCCTAAGCCTAACCCTAAGCCTAACCCTAACCCTAGGCTACCCTTGACTGCTTCTGCCTCCAATAGATTTCCTAAGCACTAGTGTTTTAAGGAACAGCTTAAAAAGAGAATCCTAATGTGATTTCTTTATAATGGGTGTGTTCCTTATCTAATCCTAGTGTCTAAACTCTTCTCCATGGCTGGACCCCCAAATAATATTCCTTTATGTGCTAAGGGGTAACTAGAGAGTGGGATAGGTTTAATAACTATCCTAACCCTAACGCGTACCCTAACGCTAACCCCTACCCTAACCCTAACACGTAACCTAATCCTAACCCGTACCCTAAACCGAGCCCTAACCCTAACACTAACCCTAACCCTAACCCTAACCCATACCCTACACCGTACCCGAAGCCCTCCCCGAACCCGTACCCTAAGCCGTACCCTAAGCCTAACCCTAAGCCTAACCCTAACCCTAGGCTACCCTTGAATGCTTCTGCCTCCAATAGATTTCCTAAGCACTAGTGTTTTAAGGAACAGCTTAAAAAGAGAATCCTAATGTGATTTCTTTATAATGTGTGTGTTCCTTATATTATCTTAGTGTCTAAACTCTTCTCCATGGCTGGACCCCAAAATAATATTCCTTTACGTGCTAAGGGCTATCTAGAGAGTGGGATAGGTTTAATAACTACCCTAACCGTAACGCGTACCCTAACCCTAACCCCTACCCTAACCCTAAAACGTTCCCTAATCCTAACCCGTACCCTAAACCGAGCCCTAACCCTAACACTAACCCTAACCCTAACCCTAACCCATACCCTACGCCGTACCCGAAGCCCTCCCCGAACACGTACCCTAAGCCTAACCCTAAGCCTAATCCTAACCCTAGGCTACCCTTGACTGCTTCTGCCTCCAATAGATTTCCTAAGCACTAGTGTTTTAAGGAACAGCTTAAAAAGAGAATCCTAATGTGATTTCTTTATAATGGGTGTGTTCCTTATCTAATCCTAGTGTCTAAACTCTTCTCCATGGCTGGACCCCCAAATAATATTCCTTTATGTGCTAAGGGGTAACTAGAGAGTGGGATAGGTTTAATAACTACCCTAACCCTAACGCGTACCCTAACGCTAACCCCTACCCTAACCCTAACACGTACCCTAATCCTAACCCGTACCCTAAACCGAGCCCTAACCCTAACACTAACCCTAACCCTAACCCTAACCCATACCCTACACCGTACCCAAAGCCCTCCCCGAACCCGTACCCTAAGCCGTACCCTAAGCCTAACCCTAAGCCTAACCCTAACCCTAGGCTACCCTTGACTGCTTCTGCCTCCAATAGATTTCCTAAGCACTAGTGTTTTAAGGAACAGCTTAAAAAGAGAATCCTAATGTGATTTCTTTATAATGTGTGTGTTCCTTATATTATCTTAGTGTCTAAACTCTTCTCCATGGCTGGACCCCCAAATAATATTCCTTTACGTGCTAAGGGGTATCTAGAGAGTGGGATAGGTTTAATAACTACCCTAACCGTAACGCGTACCCTAACCCTAACCCCTACCCTAACCCTAAAACGTACCCTAATCCTAACCCGTACCCTAAACCGAGCCCTAACCCTAACACTAACCCTAACCCTAACCCTAACCCATACCCTACGCCGTACCCGAAGCCCTCCCCGAACACGTACCCTAAACCGTACCCTAAGCCTAACCCTAAGCCTAACCCTAACCCTAGGCTACCCTTGACTGCTTCTGCCTCCAATAGATTTCCTAAGCACTAGTGTTTTAAGGAACAGCTTAAAAAGAGAATCCTAATGTGATTTCTTTATAATGGGTGTGTTCCTTATCTAATCCTAGTGTCTAAACTCTTCTCCATGGCTGGACCCCCAAATAATATTCCTTTATGTGCTAAGGGGTAACTAGAGAGTGGGATAGGTTTAATAACTATCCTAACCCTAACGCGTACCCTAACGCTAACCCCTACCCTAACCCTAACACGTAACCTAATCCTAACCCGTACCCTAAACCGAGCCCTAACCCTAACACTAACCCTAACCCTAACCCTAACCCATACCCTACACCGTACCCGAAGCCCTCCCCGAACCCGTACCCTAAGCCGTACCCTAAGCCTAACCCTAAGCCTAACCCTAACCCTAGGCTACCCTTGAATGCTTCTGCCTCCAATAGATTTCCTAAGCACTAGTGTTTTAAGGAACAGCTTAAAAAGAGAATCCTAATGTGATTTCTTTATAATGTGTGTGTTCCTTATATTATCTTAGTGTCTAAACTCTTCTCCATGGCTGGACCCCAAAATAATATTCCTTTACGTGCTAAGGGCTATCTAGAGAGTGGGATAGGTTTAATAACTACCCTAACCGTAACGCGTACCCTAACCCTAACCCCTACCCTAACCCTAAAACGTTCCCTAATCCTAACCCGTACCCTAAACCGAGCCCTAACCCTAACACTAACCCTAACCCTAACCCTAACCCATACCCTACGCCGTACCCGAAGCCCTCCCCGAACACGTACCCTAAGCCTAACCCTAAGCCTAATCCTAACCCTAGGCTACCCTTGACTGCTTCTGCCTCCAATAGATTTCCTAAGCACTAGTGTTTTAAGGAACAGCTTAAAAAGAGAATCCTAATGTGATTTCTTTATAATGGGTGTGTTCCTTATCTAATCCTAGTGTCTAAACTCTTCTCCATGGCTGGACCCCCAAATAATATTCCTTTATGTGCTAAGGGGTAACTAGAGAGTGGGATAGGTTTAATAACTACCCTAACCCTAACGCGTACCCTAACGCTAACCCCTACCCTAACCCTAACACGTACCCTAATCCTAACCCGTACCCTAAACCGAGCCCTAACCCTAACACTAACCCTAACCCTAACCCTAACCCATACCCTACACCGTACCCAAAGCCCTCCCCGAACCCGTACCCTAAGCCGTACCCTAAGCCTAACCCTAAGCCTAACCCTAACCCTAGGCTACCCTTGACTGCTTCTGCCTCCAATAGATTTCCTAAGCACTAGTGTTTTAAGGAACAGCTTAAAAAGAGAATCCTAATGTGATTTCTTTATAATGTGTGTGTTCCTTATATTATCTTAGTGTCTAAACTCTTCTCCATGGCTGGACCCCCAAATAATATTCCTTTACGTGCTAAGGGGTATCTAGAGAGTGGGATAGGTTTAATAACTACCCTAACCGTAACGCGTACCCTAACCCTAACCCCTACCCTAACCCTAAAACGTACCCTAATCCTAACCCGTACCCTAAACCGAGCCCTAACCCTAACACTAACCCTAACCCTAACCCTAACCCATACCCTACGCCGTACCCGAAGCCCTCCCCGAACACGTACCCTAAACCGTACCCTAAGCCTAACCCTAAGCCTAACCCTAACCCTAGGCTACCCTTGACTGCTTCTGCCTCCAATAGATTTCCTAAGCACTAGTGTTTTAAGGAACAGCTTAAAAAGAGAATCCTAATGTGATTTCTTTATAATGGGTGTGTTCCTTATCTAATCCTAGTGTCTAAACTCTTCTCCATGGCTGGACCCCCAAATAATATTCCTTTATGTGCTAAGGGGTAACTAGAGAGTGGGATAGGTTTAATAACTATCCTAACCCTAAAGCGTACCCTAACGCTAACCCCTACCCTAACCCTAACACGTAACCTAATCCTAACCCGTACCCTAAACCGAGCCCTAACCCTAACACTAACCCTAACCCTAACCCTAACCCATACCCTACACCGTACCCGAAGCCCTCCCCGAACCCGTACCCTAAGCCGTACCCTAAGCCTAACCCTAAGCCTAACCCTAACCCTAGGCTACCCTTGAATGCTTCTGCCTCCAATAGATTTCCTAAGCACTAGTGTTTTAAGGAACAGCTTAAAAAGAGAATACTAATGTGATTTCTTTATAATGTGTGTGTTCCTTATATTATCTTAGTGTCTAAACTCTTCTCCATGGCTGGACCCCAAAATAATATTCCTTTACGTGCTAAGGGCTATCTAGAGAGTGGGATAGGTTTAATAACTACCCTAACCGTAACGCGTACCCTAACCCTAACCCCTACCCTAACCCTAAAACGTTCCCTAATCCTAACCCGTACCCTAAACCGAGCCCTAACCCTAACACTAACCCTAACCCTAACCCTAACCCATACCCTACGCCGTACCCGAAGCCCTCCCCGAACACGTACCCTAAGCCTAACCCTAAGCCTAATCCTAACCCTAGGCTACCCTTGACTGCTTCTGCCTCCAATAGATTTCCTAAGCACTAGTGTTTTAAGGAACAGCTTAAAAAGAGAATCCTAATGTGATTTCTTTATAATGGGTGTGTTCCTTATCTAATCCTAGTGTCTAAACTCTTCTCCATGGCTGGACCCCCAAATAATATTCCTTTATGTGCTAAGGGGTAACTAGAGAGTGGGATAGGTTTAATAACTACCCTAACCCTAACGCGTACCCTAACGCTAACCCCTACCCTAACCCTAACACGTACCCTAATCCTAACCCGTACCCTAAACCGAGCCCTAACCCTAACACTAACCCTAACCCTAACCCTAACCCATACCCTACACCGTACCCAAAGCCCTCCCCGAACCCGTACCCTAAGCCGTACCCTAAGCCTAACCCTAAGCCTAACCCTAACCCTAGGCTACCCTTGACTGCTTCTGCCTCCAATAGATTTCCTAAGCACTAGTGTTTTAAGGAACAGCTTAAAAAGAGAATCCTAATGTGATTTCTTTATAATGTGTGTGTTCCTTATATTATCTTAGTGTCTAAACTCTTCTCCATGGCTGGACCCCCAAATAATATTCCTTTACGTGCTAAGGGGTATCTAGAGAGTGGGATAGGTTTAATAACTACCCTAACCGTAACGCGTACCCTAACCCTAACCCCTACCCTAACCCTAAAACGTACCCTAATCCTAACCCGTACCCTAAACCGAGCCCTAACCCTAACACTAACCCTAACCCTAACCCTAACCCATACCCTACGCCGTACCCGAAGCCCTCCCCGAACACGTACCCTAAACCGTACCCTAAGCCTAACCCTAAGCCTAACCCTAACCCTAGGCTACCCTTGACTGCTTCTGCCTCCAATAGATTTCCTAAGCACTAGTGTTTTAAGGAACAGCTTAAAAAGAGAATCCTAATGTGATTTCTTTATAATGGGTGTGTTCCTTATCTAATCCTAGTGTCTAAACTCTTCTCCATGGCTGGACCCCCAAATAATATTCCTTTATGTGCTAAGGGGTAACTAGAGAGTGGGATAGGTTTAATAACTATCCTAACCCTAACGCGTACCCTAACGCTAACCCCTACCCTAACCCTAACACGTAACCTAATCCTAACCCGTACCCTAAACCGAGCCCTAACCCTAACACTAACCCTAACCCTAACCCTAACCCATACCCTACACCGTACCCGAAGCCCTCCCCGAACCCGTACCCTAAGCCGTACCCTAAGCCTAACCCTAAGCCTAACCCTAACCCTAGGCTACCCTTGAATGCTTCTGCCTCCAATAGATTTCCTAAGCACTAGTGTTTTAAGGAACAGCTTAAAAAGAGAATCCTAATGTGATTTCTTTATAATGTGTGTGTTCCTTATATTATCTTAGTGTCTAAACTCTTCTCCATGGCTGGACCCCAAAATAATATTCCTTTACGTGCTAAGGGCTATCTAGAGAGTGGGATAGGTTTAATAACTACCCTAACCGTAACGCGTACCCTAACCCTAACCCCTACCCTAACCCTAAAACGTTCCCTAATCCTAACCCGTACCCTAAACCGAGCCCTAACCCTAACACTAACCCTAACCCTAACCCTAACCCATACCCTACGCCGTACCCGAAGCCCTCCCCGAACACGTACCCTAAGCCTAACCCTAAGCCTAATCCTAACCCTAGGCTACCCTTGACTGCTTCTGCCTCCAATAGATTTCCTAAGCACTAGTGTTTTAAGGAACAGCTTAAAAAGAGAATCCTAATGTGATTTCTTTATAATGGGTGTGTTCCTTATCTAATCCTAGTGTCTAAACTCTTCTCCATGGCTGGACCCCCAAATAATATTCCTTTATGTGCTAAGGGGTAACTAGAGAGTGGGATAGGTTTAATAACTACCCTAACCCTAACGCGTACCCTAACGCTAACCCCTACCCTAACCCTAACACGTACCCTAATCCTAACCCGTACCCTAAACCGAGCCCTAACCCTAACACTAACCCTAACCCTAACCCTAACCCATACCCTACACCGTACCCAAAGCCCTCCCCGAACCCGTACCCTAAGCCGTACCCTAAGCCTAACCCTAAGCCTAACCCTAACCCTAGGCTACCCTTGACTGCTTCTGCCTCCAATAGATTTCCTAAGCACTAGTGTTTTAAGGAACAGCTTAAAAAGAGAATCCTAATGTGATTTCTTTATAATGTGTGTGTTCCTTATATTATCTTAGTGTCTAAACTCTTCTCCATGGCTGGACCCCCAAATAATATTCCTTTACGTGCTAAGGGGTATCTAGAGAGTGGGATAGGTTTAATAACTACCCTAACCGTAACGCGTACCCTAACCCTAACCCCTACCCTAACCCTAAAACGTACCCTAATCCTAACCCGTACCCTAAACCGAGCCCTAACCCTAACACTAACCCTAACCCTAACCCTAACCCATACCCTACGCCGTACCCGAAGCCCTCCCCGAACACGTACCCTAAACCGTACCCTAAGCCTAACCCTAAGCCTAACCCTAACCCTAGGCTACCCTTGACTGCTTCTGCCTCCAATAGATTTCCTAAGCACTAGTGTTTTAAGGAACAGCTTAAAAAGAGAATCCTAATGTGATTTCTTTATAATGGGTGTGTTCCTTATCTAATCCTAGTGTCTAAACTCTTCTCCATGGCTGGACCCCCAAATAATATTCCTTTATGTGCTAAGGGGTAACTAGAGAGTGGGATAGGTTTAATAACTATCCTAACCCTAACGCGTACCCTAACGCTAACCCCTACCCTAACCCTAACACGTAACCTAATCCTAACCCGTACCCTAAACCGAGCCCTAACCCTAACACTAACCCTAACCCTAACCCTAACCCATACCCTACACCGTACCCGAAGCCCTCCCCGAACCCGTACCCTAAGCCGTACCCTAAGCCTAACCCTAAGCCTAACCCTAACCCTAGGCTACCCTTGAATGCTTCTGCCTCCAATAGATTTCCTAAGCACTAGTGTTTTAAGGAACAGCTTAAAAAGAGAATCCTAATGTGATTTCTTTATAATGTGTGTGTTCCTTATATTATCTTAGTGTCTAAACTCTTCTCCATGGCTGGACCCCAAAATAATATTCCTTTACGTGCTAAGGGCTATCTAGAGAGTGGGATAGGTTTAATAACTACCCTAACCGTAACGCGTACCCTAACCCTAACCCCTACCCTAACCCTAAAACGTTCCCTAATCCTAACCCGTACCCTAAACCGAGCCCTAACCCTAACACTAACCCTAACCCTAACCCTAACCCATACCCTACGCCGTACCCGAAGCCCTCCCCGAACACGTACCCTAAGCCTAACCCTAAGCCTAATCCTAACCCTAGGCTACCCTTGACTGCTTCTGCCTCCAATAGATTTCCTAAGCACTAGTGTTTTAAGGAACAGCTTAAAAAGAGAATCCTAATGTGATTTCTTTATAATGGGTGTGTTCCTTATCTAATCCTAGTGTCTAAACTCTTCTCCATGGCTGGACCCCCAAATAATATTCCTTTATGTGCTAAGGGGTAACTAGAGAGTGGGATAGGTTTAATAACTACCCTAACCCTAACGCGTACCCTAACGCTAACCCCTACCCTAACCCTAACACGTACCCTAATCCTAACCCGTACCCTAAACCGAGCCCTAACCCTAACACTAACCCTAACCCTAATCCTAACCCATACCCTACACCGTACCCAAAGCCCTCCCCGAACCCGTACCCTAAGCCGTACCCTAAGCCTAACCCTAAGCCTAACCCTAACCCTAGGCTACCCTTGACTGCTTCTGCCTCCAATAGATTTCCTAAGCACTAGTGTTTTAAGGAACAGCTTAAAAAGAGAATCCTAATGTGATTTCTTTATAATGTGTGTGTTCCTTATATTATCTTAGTGTCTAAACTCTTCTCCATGGCTGGACCCCCAAATAATATTCCTTTACGTGCTAAGGGGTATCTAGAGAGTGGGATAGGTTTAATAACTACCCTAACCGTAACGCGTAACCTAACCCTAACCCCTACCCTAACCCTAAAACGTACCCTAATCCTAACCCGTACCCTAAACCGAGCCCTAACCCTAACACTAACCCTAACCCTAACCCTAACCCATACCCTACGCCGTACCCGAAGCCCTCCCCGAACACGTACCCTAAACCGTACCCTAAGCCTAACCCTAAGCCTAACCCTAACCCTAGGCTACCCTTGACTGCTTCTGCCTCCAATAGATTTCCTAAGCACTAGTGTTTTAAGGAACAGCTTAAAAAGAGAATCCTAATGTGATTTCTTTATAATGGGTGTGTTCCTTATCTAATCCTAGTGTCTAAACTCTTCTCCATGGCTGGACCCCCAAATAATATTCCTTTATGTGCTAAGGGGTAACTAGAGAGTGGGATAGGTTTAATAACTATCCTAACCCTAACGCGTACCCTAACGCTAACCCCTACCCTAACCCTAACACGTAACCTAATCCTAACCCATACCCTAAACCGAGCCCTAACCCTAACACTAACCCTAACCCTAACCCTAACCCATACCCTACACCGTACCCGAAGCCCTCCCCGAACCCGTACCCTAAGCCGTACCCTAAGCCTAACCTTAAGCCTAACCCTAACCCTAGGCTACCCTTGAATGCTTCTGCCTCCAATAGATTTCCTAAGCACTAGTGTTTTAAGGAACAGCTTAAAAAGAGAATCCTAATGTGATTTCTTTATAATGTGTGTGTTCCTTATATTATCTTAGTGTCTAAACTCTTCTCCATGGCTGGACCCCAAAATAATATTCCTTTACGTGCTAAGGGCTATCTAGAGAGTGGGATAGGTTTAATAACTACCCTAACCGTAACGCGTACCCTAACCCTAACCCCTACCCTAACCCTAAAACGTTCCCTAATCCTAACCCGTACCCTAAACCGAGCCCTAACCCTAACACTAACCCTAACCCTAACCCTAACCCATACCCTACGCCGTACCCGAAGCCCTCCCCGAACACGTACCCTAAGCCTAACCCTAAGCCTAATCCTAACCCTAGGCTACCCTTGACTGCTTCTGCCTCCAATAGATTTCCTAAGCACTAGTGTTTTAAGGAACAGCTTAAAAAGAGAATCCTAATGTGATTTCTTTATAATGGGTGTGTTCCTTATCTAATCCTAGTGTCTAAACTCTTCTCCATGGCTGGACCCCCAAATAATATTCCTTTATGTGCTAAGGGGTAACTAGAGAGTGGGATAGGTTTAATAACTACCCTAACCCTAACGCGTACCCTAACGCTAACCCCTACCCTAACCCTAACACGTACCCTAATCCTAACCCGTACCCTAAACCGAGCCCTAACCCTAACACTAACCCTAACCCTAACCCTAACCCATACCCTACACCGTACCCAAAGCCCTCCCCGAACCCGTACCCTAAGCCGTACCCTAAGCCTAACCCTAAGCCTAACCCTAACCCTAGGCTACCCTTGACTGCTTCTGCCTCCAATAGATTTCCTAAGCACTAGTGTTTTAAGGAACAGCTTAAAAAGAGAATCCTAATGTGATTTCTTTATAATGTGTGTGTTCCTTATATTATCTTAGTGTCTAAACTCTTCTCCATGGCTGGACCCCCAAATAATATTCCTTTACGTGCTAAGGGGTATCTAGAGAGTGGGATAGGTTTAATAACTACCCTAACCGTAACGCGTACCCTAACCCTAACCCCTACCCTAACCCTAAAACGTACCCTAATCCTAACCCGTACCCTAAACCGAGCCCTAACCCTAACACTAACCCTAACCCTAACCCTAACCCATACCCTACGCCGTACCCGAAGCCCTCCCCGAACACGTACCCTAAACCGTACCCTAAGCCTAACCCTAAGCCTAACCCTAACCCTAGGCTACCCTTGACTGCTTCTGCCTCCAATAGATTTCCTAAGCACTAGTGTTTTAAGGAACAGCTTAAAAAGAGAATCCTAATGTGATTTCTTTATAATGGGTGTGTTCCTTATCTAATCCTAGTGTCTAAACTCTTCTCCATGGCTGGACCCCCAAATAATATTCCTTTATGTGCTAAGGGGTAACTAGAGAGTGGGATAGGTTTAATAACTATCCTAACCCTAACGCGTACCCTAACGCTAACCCCTACCCTAACCCTAACACGTAACCTAATCCTAACCCGTACCCTAAACCGAGCCCTAACCCTAACACTAACCCTAACCCTAACCCTAACCCATACCCTACACCGTACCCGAAGCCCTCCCCGAACCCGTACCCTAAGCCGTACCCTAAGCCTAACCCTAAGCCTAACCCTAACCCTAGGCTACCCTTGAATGCTTCTGCCTCCAATAGATTTCCTAAGCACTAGTGTTTTAAGGAACAGCTTAAAAAGAGAATCCTAATGTGATTTCTTTATAATGTGTGTGTTCCTTATATTATCTTAGTGTCTAAACTCTTCTCCATGGCTGGACCCCAAAATAATATTCCTTTACGTGCTAAGGGCTATCTAGAGAGTGGGATAGGTTTAATAACTACCCTAACCGTAACGCGTACCCTAACCCTAACCCCTACCCTAACCCTAAAACGTTCCCTAATCCTAACCCGTACCCTAAACCGAGCCCTAACCCTAACACTAACCCTAACCCTAACCCTAACCCATACCCTACGCCGTACCCGAAGCCCTCCCCGAACACGTACCCTAAGCCTAACCCTAAGCCTAATCCTAACCCTAGGCTACCCTTGACTGCTTCTGCCTCCAATAGATTTCCTAAGCACTAGTGTTTTAAGGAACAGCTTAAAAAGAGAATCCTAATGTGATTTCTTTATAATGGGTGTGTTCCTTATCTAATCCTAGTGTCTAAACTCTTCTCCATGGCTGGACCCCCAAATAATATTCCTTTATGTGCTAAGGGGTAACTAGAGAGTGGGATAGGTTTAATAACTACCCTAACCCTAACGCGTACCCTAACGCTAACCCCTACCCTAACCCTAACACGTACCCTAATCCTAACCCGTACCCTAAACCGAGCCCTAACCCTAACACTAACCCTAACCCTAACCCTAACCCATACCCTACACCGTACCCAAAGCCCTCCCCGAACCCGTACCCTAAGCCGTACCCTAAGCCTAACCCTAAGCCTAACCCTAACCCTAGGCTACCCTTGACTGCTTCCGCCTCCAATAGATTTCCTAAGCACTAGTGTTTTAAGGAACAGCTTAAAAAGAGAATCCTAATGTGATTTCTTTATAATGTGTGTGTTCCTTATATTATCTTAGTGTCTAAACTCTTCTCCATGGCTGGACCCCCAAATAATATTCCTTTACGTGCTAAGGGGTATCTAGAGAGTGGGATAGGTTTAATAACTACCCTAACCGTAACGCGTACCCTAACCCTAACCCCTACCCTAACCCTAAAACGTACCCTAATCCTAACCCGTACCCTAAACCGAGCCCTAACCCTAACACTAACCCTAACCCTAACCCTAACCCATACCCTACGCCGTACCCGAAGCCCTCCCCGAACACGTACCCTAAACCGTACCCTAAGCCTAACCCTAAGCCTAACCCTAACCCTAGGCTACCCTTGACTGCTTCTGCCTCCAATAGATTTCCTAAGCACTAGTGTTTTAAGGAACAGCTTAAAAAGAGAATCCTAATGTGATTTCTTTATAATGTGTGTGTTCCTTATATTACCTTAGTGTCTAAACTCTTCTCCATGGCTGGACCCCCAAATAATATTCCTTTACGTGCTAAGGGGTATCTAGAGAGTGGGATAGGTTTAATACCTACCCTAACCCTAACGCGTACCCTAACCCTAACCCCTACCCTAACCCTAACACGTACCCTAATACTAACCCGTACCCTAAACCGAGCCCTAACCCTAACACTAACCCTAACCCTAACCCTAACACATACCCTACGCCGTACGCGAAGACCTCCCCGAACCCGTACCCTAAGCCGTACCCTAAGCCTAACCCTAAGCCTAACCCTAACCCTAGGCTACCCTTGACTGCTTCTGCCTCCAATAGATTTCCTAAGCACTAGTGTTTTAAGGAACAGCTTAAAAAGAGAATCCTAATGTGATTTCTTTATAATGGGTGTGTTCCTTATCTTTTCCTAGTGTCTAAACTCTTCTCCATGGCTGGACCCCCAAATAATATTCCTTTACGTGCTAAGGGGTAACTAGAGAGTGGGATAGGTTTAATAACTACCCTAACCCTAACGCGTACCCTAATGCTAACCCCTACCCTAACCCTAACACGTACCCTAATCCTAACCGGTACCCTAAACCGAGCCCTAACCCTAACACTAAACCTAACCCTAACCCTAACCCATACCCTACACCGTACCCGAAGCCCTCCCCGAACCCGTACCCTAAGCCGTACCCTAAGCCTAACCCTAAGCCTAACCCTAACCCTAGGCTACCCTTGACTGCTTCTGCCTCCAATAGATTTCCTAAGCACTAGTGTTTTAAGGAACAGCTTAAAAAGAGAATCCTAATGTGATTTCTTTATAATGTGTGTGTTCCTTATATTATCTTAGTGTCTAAACTCTTCTCCATGGCTGGACCCCCAAATAATATTCCTTTACGTGCTAAGGGGTATCTAGAGAGTGGGATAGGTTTAATAACTACCCTAACCCTAACACGTACCCTAACCCTAACCCCTACCCTAACCCTAACACGTACCCTAATCCTAACCCGTACCCTAAACCGAGCCCTAACCCTAACACTAACCCTAACCCTAACCCTAACCCATACCCTACGCCGTACCCGAAGCCCTCCCCGAAAACGTAACCTAATCCGTACCCTAAGCCTAACCCTTACCCTAGGCTACCGTTGACTGCTTCTGCCTCCAATAGATTTCCTAAGCACTAGTGTTTTAAGGAACAGCTTAAAAAGAGAATCCTAATGTGATTTCTTTATAATGTGTGTGTTCCTTATATTACCTTAGTGTCTAAACTCTTCTCCATGGCTGGACCCCCAAATAATATTCCTTTACGTGCTAAGGGGTATCTAGAGAGTGGGATAGGTTTAATACCTACCCTAACCCTAACGCGTACCCTAACCCTAACCCCTACCCTAACCCTAAAACGTACCCTAATCCTAACCCGTACCCTAAACCGAGCCCTAACCCTAACACTAACCCTAACCCTAACCCTAACACATACCCTACGCCGTACGCGAAGACCTCTCCGAACCCGTACCCTAAGCCGTACCCTAAGCCTAACCCTAAGCCTAACCCTAACCCTAGGCTACCCTTGACTGCTTCTGCCTCCAATAGATTTCCTAAGCACTAGTGTTTTAAGGAACAGCTTAAAAAGAGAATCCTAATGTGATTTCTTTATAATGGGTGTGTTCCTTATCTTTTCCTAGTGTCTAAACTCTTCTCCATGGCTGGACCCCCAAATAATATTCCTTTACGTGCTAAGGGGTAACTAGAGAGTGGGATAGGTTTAATAACTACCCTAACCCTAACGCGTACCCTAATGCTAACCCCTACCCTAACCCTAACACGTACCCTAATCCTAACCGGTACCCTAAACCGAGCCCTAACCCTAACACTAACCCTAACCCTAACCCTAACCCATACCCTACACCGTACCCGAAGCCCTCCCCGAACCCGTACCCTAAGCCGTACCCTAAGCCTAACCCTAAGCCTAACCCTAACCCTAGGCTACACTTGACTGCTTCTGCCTCCAATAGATTTCCTAAGCACTAGTGTTTTAAGGAACAGCTTAAAAAGAGAATCCTAATGTGATTTCTTTATAATGTGTGTGTTCCTTATATTATCTTAGTGTCTAAACTCTTCTCCATGGCTGGACCCCCAAATAATATTCCTTTAGGTGCTAAGGGGTATCTAGAGAGTGGGATAGGTTTAATAACTACCCTAACCGTAACGCGTACCCTAACGGTAACCCCTACCCTAACCCTAACACGTACCCTAATCCTAACCCGTACCCTAAACCGAGCCCTAACCCTAACACTAACCCTAACCCTAACCCTAACCCATACCCTACGCCGTACCCGAAGCCCTCCCCGAACCCGTACCCTAAGCCTAACCCTAACCCTAGGCTACCCTTGACTGCTTCTGCCTCCAATAGATTTCCTAAGCACTAGTGTTTTAAGGAACAGCTTAAAAAGAGAATCCTAATGTGATTTCTTTATAATGGGTGTGTTCCTTATCTAATCCTAGTGTCTAAACTCTTCTCCATGGCTGGACCCCCAAATAATATTCCTTTACGTGCTAAGGGCTATCTAGAGAGTGGGATAGGTTTAATAACTACCCTAACCGTAACGCGTACCCTAACCCTAACCCCTACTCTAACCCTAACACGTACCCTAATCCTAACCCGTACCCTAAACCGAGCCCTAACCCTAACACTAACCCTAACCCTAACCCTAACCCATACCCTACGCCGTACCCGAAGCCCTCCCCGAACACGTACCCTAAGCCGTACCCTAAGCCTAACCCTAAGCCTAACCCTAACCCTAGGCTACCCTTGACTGCTTCTGGCTCCAATAGATTTCCTAAGCACTAGTGTTTTAAGGAACAGCTTAAAAAGAGAATCCTAATGTGATTTCTTTATAATGTATGTGTTCCTTATATTATCTTAGTGTCTAAACTCTTCTCCATGGCTGGACCCCCAAATAATATTCCTTTACGTGCTAAGGGGTATCTAGAGAGTGGGATAGGTTTAATAACTACCCTAACCCTAACGCGTACCCTAACCCTAACCCCTACCCTAACCCTAACACGTACCCTAATCCTAACCCGTACCCTAAACCGAGGCCTATCCCTAACACTAACCCTAACCCTAACCCTAACCCATACCCTACGCCGTTCCCGAAGCCCTTCCCGAACCCGTACCCTAAGCCGTACCCTAAGCCTAACCCTAAGCCTAACCCTAACCCGAGGCTACCCTTGACTGCTTCTGCCTCCAATAGATTTCCTAAGCACTAGTGTTTTAAGGAACAGCTTAAAAAGAGAATCCTAATGTGATTTCTTTATAATGTGTGTGTTCCTTATATTATCTTAGTGTCTAAACTCTTCTCCATGGCTGGACCCCCAAATAATATTCCTTTACGTGCTAAGGGGTATCTAGAGAGTGGGATAGGTTTAATAACTACCCTAACCCTAACACGTACCCTAACCCTAACCCCTACCCTAACCCTAACACGTACCCTAATCCTAACCCGTACCCTAAACCGAGCCCTAACCCTAACACTAACCCTAACCCTAACCCTAACCCATACCCTACGCCGTACCCGAAGCCCTCCCCGAAAACGTACCCTAATCCGTACCCTAAGCCTAACCCTAAGCCTAACCCTTACCCTAGGCTACCGTTGACTGCTTCTGCCTCCAATAGATTTCCTAAGCACTAGTGTTTTAAGGAACAGCTTAAAAAGAGAATCCTAATGTGATTTCTTTATAATGTGTGTGTTCCTTATATTACCTTAGTGTCTAAACTCTTCTCCATGGCTGGACCCCCAAATAATATTCCTTTACGTGCTAAGGGGTATCTAGAGAGTGGGATAGGTTTAATACCTACCCTAACCCTAACGCGTACCCTAACCCTAACCCCTACCCTAACCCTAACACGTACCCTACTCCTAACCCGTACCCTAAACCGAGCCCTAACCCTAACACTAACCCTAACCCTAACCCTAACACATACCCTACGCCGTACGCGAAGACCTCCCCGAACCCGTACCCTAAGCCGTACCCTAAGCCTAACCCTAAGCCTAACCCTAACCCTAGGCTACCCTTGACTGCTTCTGCCTCCAATAGATTTCCTAAGCACTAGTGTTTTAAGGAACAGCTTAAAAAGAGAATCCTAATGTGATTTCTTTATAATGGGTGTGTTCCTTATCTTTTCCTAGTGTCTAAACTCTTCTCCATGGCTGGACCCCCAAATAATATTCCTTTACGTGCTAAGGGGTAACTAGAGAGTGGGATAGGTTTAATAACTACCCTAACCCTAACGCGTACCCTAATGCTAACCCCTACCCTAACCCTAACACGTACCCTAATCCTAACCGGTACCCTAAACCGAGCCCTAACCCTAACACTAACCCTAACCCTAACCCTAACCCATACCCTACACCGTACCCGAAGCCCTCCCCGAACCCGTACCCTAAGCCGTACCCTAAGCCTAACCCTAAGCCTAACCCTAACCCTAGGCTACCCTTGACTGCTTCTGCCTCCAATAGATTTCCTAAGCACTAGTGTTTTAAGGAACAGCTTAAAAAGGGAATCCTAATGTGATTTCTTTATAATGTGTGTGTTCCTTATATTATCTTAGTGTCTAAACTCTTCTCCATGGCTGGACCCCCAAATAATATTCCTTTAGGTGCTAAGGGGTATCTAGAGAGTGGGATAGGTTTAATAACTACCCTAACCGTAACGCGTACCCTAACCCTAACCCCTACCCTAACCCTAAAACGTACCCTAATCCTAACCCGTACCCTAAACCGAGCCCTAACCCTAACACTAACCCTAACCCTAACCCATACCCTACGCCGTACCCGAAGCCCTCCCCGAACCCGTAACCTAAGCCGTAACCTAAGCCTAACCCTAAGCCTAACCCTAACCCTAGGCTACCCTTGACTGCTTCTGCCTCCAATAGATTTCCTAAGCACTAGTGTTTTAAGGAACAGCTTAAAAAGAGAATCCTAATGTGATTTCTTTATAATGGGTGTGTTCCTTATCTTTTCCTAGTGTCTAAACTCTTCTCCATGGCTGGACCCCCAAATAATATTCCTTTAGGTGCTAAGGGGTATCTAGAGAGTGGGATAGGTTTAATAACTACCCTAACCCTAACGCGTACCCTAACCCTAACCCCTACCCTAACCCTAACACGTACCCTAATCCTAACCCGTACCCTAAACCGAGCCCTAACCCTAACACTAACCCTAACCCTAACCCTAACCCATACCCTACGCCGTACCCGAAGCCCTCCCCGAACCCGTACCCTAAGCCGTACCCTAAGCCTAACCCTAAGCCTAACCCTAACCCTAGGCTACCCTTGACTGCTTCTGCCTCCAATAGATTTCCTAAGCATTAGGGTTTTAAGGAACAGCTTAAAAAGAGAATCCTAATGTGATTTCTTTATAATGTGTGTGTTCCTTATATTATCTTAGTGTCTAAACTCTTCTCCATGGCTGGACCCCCAAATAATATTCCTTTACGTGCTAAGGGGTATCTAGAGAGTGGGATAGGTTTAATAACTACCCTAACCCTAACGCGTACCCTAACCCTAACCCCTACCCTAACCCTAACACGTACCCTAATCCTAACCCGTACCCTAAACCGAGCCCTAACCCTAACACTAACCCTAACCCTAACCCTAACCCATACCCTACGTCGTACCCGAAGCCCTCCCCGAACCCGTACCCTAAGCCTAACCCTAAGCCTAACCCTAACCCTAGGCTACCCTTGACTGCTTCTGCCTCCAATAGATTTCCTAAGCACTAGTGTTTTAAGGAACAGCTTAAAAAGAGAATCCTAATGTGATTTCTTTATAATGGGTGTGTTCCTTATCTTATCCTAGTGTCTAAACTCTTCTCCATGGCTGGACCCCCAAATAATATTCCTTTACGTGCTAAGGGGTAACTAGGGAGTGGGATAGGTTTAATAACTACCCTAACCCTAACGCGTACCCTAACGCTAACCCCTACCCTAACCCTAACACGTACCCTAAACCTAACCCGTACCCTAAACCGAGCCCTTACCCTAACACTAACCCTAACCCTAACCCTAACCCATACCCTACGCCGTACCCGAATCCCTCCCCGAACCCGTACCCTAAGCCGTACCCTAAGCCTAACCCTAAGCCTAACCCTAACCCTAGGCTACCCTTGACTGCTTCTGCCTCCAATAGATTTCCTAAGCACTAGTGTTTTAAGGAAGAGCTTAAAAAGAGAATCCTAATGTGATTTCTTTATAATGGGTGTGTTCCTTATCTAATCCTAGTGTCTAAACTCTTCTGCACGGCTGGACCCCCAAATAATATTCCTTTATGTGCTAAGGGGTATCTAGAGAGTGGGATAGGTTTAATCACTACCCTAACCCTAACGCGTACCCTAACCCTAACCCCTACCCTAACCCTAACACGTACCCTAATCCTACCCCATACCCTAAACCGAGCCCTAACCCTAACACTAACCCCAACCCTAACCCTAACCCATACCCTACGCCGTACCCGAAGCCCTCCCCGAACCCGTACCCTAAGCCATACCCTAAGCCTAACCCTAAGCCTAATCCTAACCCTAGGCTACCCTTGACTTCTTCTGCCTCCAATAGATTTCCTAAGCACTAGTGTTTTAAGGAACAGCTTAAAAAGAGAATCCTAATGTGATTTCTTTATAATGTGTGTGTTCCTTATATTACCTTAGTGTCTAAACTCTTCTCCATGGCTGGACCCCCAAATAATATTCCTTTACGTGCTAAGGGGTATGTAGAGAGTGGGATAGGTTTAATACCTACCCTAACCCTAACGCGTACCCTAACCCTAACCCCTACCCTAACCCTAACACGTACCCTAATCCTAACCCGTACCCTAAACCGAGCCCTAACCCTAACACTAACCCTAACCCTAACCCTAACACATACCCTACGCCGTACGCGAAGACCTCCCCGAACCCGTACCCTAAGCCGTACCCTAAGCCTAACCCTAAGCCTAACCCTAACCCTAGGCTACCCTTGACTGCTTCTGCCTCCAATAGATTTCCTAAGCACTAGTGTTTTAAGGAACAGCTTAAAAAGAGAATCCTAATGTGATTTCTTTATAATGGGTGTGTTCCTTATCTTTTCCTAGTGTCTAAACTCTTCTCCATGGCTGGACCCCCAAATAATATTCCTTTACGTGCTAAGGGGTAACTAGAGAGTGGGATAGGTTTAATAACTACCCTCACCCTAACGCGTACCCTAACGCTAACCCCTACCCTAACCCTAACACGTACCCTAATCCTAACCGGTACCCTAAACCGAGCCCTAACCCTAACACTAACCCTAACCCTAACCCTAACCCATACCCTACACCGTACCCGAAGCCCTCCCCGAACCCGTACCCTAAGCCGTACCCTAAGCCTAACCCTAAGCCTAACCCTAACCCTAGGCTACCCTTGACTGCTTCTGCCTCCAATAGATTTCCTAAGCACTAGTGTTTTAAGGAACAGCTTAAAAAGAGAATCCTAATGTGATTTCTTTATAATGTGTGTGTTCCTTATATTATCTTAGTGTCTAAACGCTTCTCCATGGCTGGACCCCCAAATAATATTCCTTTAGGTGCTAAGGGGTATCTAGAGAGTGGGATAGGTTTAATAACTACCCTAACCGTAACGCGTACCCTAACCCTAACCCCTACCCTAACCCTAAAACGTACCCTAATCCTAACCCGTACCCTAAACCGAGCCCTAACCCTAACACTAACCCTAACCCTAACCCATACCCTACGCCGTACCCGAAGCCCTCCCCGAACCCGTAACCTAAGCCGTAACCTAAGCCTAACCCTAAGCCTAACCCTAACCCTAGGCTACCCTTGACTGCTTCTGCCTCCAATAGATTTCCTAAGCACTAGTGTTTTAAGGAACAGCTTAAAAAGAGAATCCTAATGTGATTTCTTTATAATGTGTGTGTTCCTTATATTATCTTAGTGTCTAAACTCTTCTCCATGGCTGGACCCCCAAATAATATTCCTTTACATGCTAAGGGGTATCTAGAGAGTGGGATAGGTTTAATAACTAACCTAACCCTAATGCGTGCCCTAACCCTAACCCCTACCCTAACCCTAACACGTACCCTAATCCTAACACGTACCCTAAACCGAGCCCTAACCCTAACACTAACCCTAACCCTAACCCTAACCCATACCCTACGCCGTAGCCGAAGCCCTCCCCGAACCCGTACCCGAAGCCGTACCCTAAGCCTAACCCTAACCCTAGGCTACCCTTGATTGCTTCTGCCTCCAATAGATTTCCTAAGCACTAGTGTTTTAAGGAACAGCTTAAAAAGAGAATCCTAATGTGATTTCTTTATAATGGGTGTGTTCCTTATCTTTTCCTAGTGTCTAAACTCTTCTCCATGGCTGGACCCCCAAATAATATTCCTTTACGTGCTAAGGGGTAACTAGAGAGTGGGATAGGTTTAATAACTACCCTAACCCTAACGCGTACCCTAACGCTAACCCCTACCCTAACCCTAACACGTACCCTAATCCTAACCCGTACCCTACACCGAGCCCTAACCCTAACACTAACCCTAACCCTAACCCTAACCCATACCCTACGCCGTACCCGAAGCCCTCCCCGAACCCGTACCCTAAGCCGTACCCTAAGCCTAACCCTAAGCCTAACCCTAACCCTAGGCTACCCTTGACTGCTTCTGCCTCCAATAGATTTCCTAAGCACTAGTGTTTTAAGGAACAGCTTAAAAAGAGAATCCTAATGTGATTTCTTTATAATGGGTGTGTTCCTTATCTTTTCCTAGTGTCTAAACTCTTCTCCATGGCTGGACCCCCAAATAATATTCCTTTAGGTGCTAAGGGGTATCTAGAGAGTGGGATAGGTTTAATAACTACCCTAACCCTAACGCGTACCCTAACCCTAACCCCTACCCTAACCCTAACACGTACCCTAATCCTAACCCGTACCCTAAACCGAGCCCTAACCCTAACACTAACCCTAACCCTAACCCTAACCCATACCCTACGCCGTACCCGAAGCCCTCCCCGAACCCGTACCCTAAGCCGTACCCTAAGCCTAACCCTAAGCCTAACCCTAACCCTAGGCTACCCTTGACTGCTTCTGCCTCCAATAGATTTCCTAAGCATTAGGGTTTTAAGGAACAGCTTAAAAAGAGAATCCTAATGTGATTTCTTTATAATGTGTGTGTTCCTTATATTATCTTAGTGTCTAAACTCTTCTCCATGGCTGGACCCCCAAATAATATTCCTTTACGTGCTAAGGGGTATCTAGAGAGTGGGATAGGTTTAATAACTACCCTAACCCTAACGCGTACCCTAACCCTAACCCCTACCCTAACCCTAACACGTACCCTAATCCTAACCCGTACCCTAAACCGAGCCCTAACCCTAACACTAACCCTAACCCTAACCCTAACCCATACCCTACGTCGTACCCGAAGCCCTCCCCGAACCCGTACCCTAAGCCTAACCCTAAGCCTAACCCTAACCCTAGGCTACCCTTGACTGCTTCTGCCTCCAATAGATTTCCTAAGCACTAGTGTTTTAAGGAACAGCTTAAAAAGAGAATCCTAATGTGATTTCTTTATAATGGGTGTGTTCCTTATCTTATCCTAGTGTCTAAACTCTTCTCCATGGCTGGACCCCCAAATAATATTCCTTTACGTGCTAAGGGGTAACTAGGGAGTGGGATAGGTTTAATAACTACCCTAACCCTAACGCGTACCCTAACGCTAACCCCTACCCTAACCCTAACACGTACCCTAAACCTAACCCGTACCCTAAACCGAGCCCTTACCCTAACACTAACCCTAACCCTAACCCTAACCCATACCCTACGCCGTACCCGAATCCCTCCCCGAACCCGTACCCTAAGCCGTACCCTAAGCCTAACCCTAAGCCTAACCCTAACCCTAGGCTACCCTTGACTGCTTCTGCCTCCAATAGATTTCCTAAGCACTAGTGTTTTAAGGAAGAGCTTAAAAAGAGAATCCTAATGTGATTTCTTTATAATGGGTGTGTTCCTTATCTAATCCTAGTGTCTAAACTCTTCTGCACGGCTGGACCCCCAAATAATATTCCTTTATGTGCTAAGGGGTATCTAGAGAGTGGGATAGGTTTAATCACTACCCTAACCCTAACGCGTACCCTAACCCTAACCCCTACCCTAACCCTAACACGTACCCTAATCCTACCCCATACCCTAAACCGAGCCCTAACCCTAACACTAACCCCAACCCTAACCCTAACCCATACCCTACGCCGTACCCGAAGCCCTCCCCGAACCCGTACCCTAAGCCATACCCTAAGCCTAACCCTAAGCCTAATCCTAACCCTAGGCTACCCTTGACTTCTTCTGCCTCCAATAGATTTCCTAAGCACTAGTGTTTTAAGGAACAGCTTAAAAAGAGAATCCTAATGTGATTTCTTTATAATGTGTGTGTTCCTTATATTACCTTAGTGTCTAAACTCTTCTCCATGGCTGGACCCCCAAATAATATTCCTTTACGTGCTAAGGGGTATGTAGAGAGTGGGATAGGTTTAATACCTACCCTAACCCTAACGCGTACCCTAACCCTAACCCCTACCCTAACCCTAACACGTACCCTAATCCTAACCCGTACCCTAAACCGAGCCCTAACCCTAACACTAACCCTAACCCTAACCCTAACACATACCCTACGCCGTACGCGAAGACCTCCCCGAACCCGTACCCTAAGCCGTACCCTAAGCCTAACCCTAAGCCTAACCCTAACCCTAGGCTACCCTTGACTGCTTCTGCCTCCAATAGATTTCCTAAGCACTAGTGTTTTAAGGAACAGCTTAAAAAGAGAATCCTAATGTGATTTCTTTATAATGGGTGTGTTCCTTATCTTTTCCTAGTGTCTAAACTCTTCTCCATGGCTGGACCCCCAAATAATATTCCTTTACGTGCTAAGGGGTAACTAGAGAGTGGGATAGGTTTAATAACTACCCTCACCCTAACGCGTACCCTAACGCTAACCCCTACCCTAACCCTAACACGTACCCTAATCCTAACCGGTACCCTAAACCGAGCCCTAACCCTAACACTAACCCTAACCCTAACCCTAACCCATACCCTACACCGTACCCGAAGCCCTCCCCGAACCCGTACCCTAAGCCGTACCCTAAGCCTAACCCTAAGCCTAACCCTAACCCTAGGCTACCCTTGACTGCTTCTGCCTCCAATAGATTTCCTAAGCACTAGTGTTTTAAGGAACAGCTTAAAAAGAGAATCCTAATGTGATTTCTTTATAATGTGTGTGTTCCTTATATTATCTTAGTGTCTAAACGCTTCTCCATGGCTGGACCCCCAAATAATATTCCTTTAGGTGCTAAGGGGTATCTAGAGAGTGGGATAGGTTTAATAACTACCCTAACCGTAACGCGTACCCTAACCCTAACCCCTACCCTAACCCTAAAACGTACCCTAATCCTAACCCGTACCCTAAACCGAGCCCTAACCCTAACACTAACCCTAACCCTAACCCATACCCTACGCCGTACCCGAAGCCCTCCCCGAACCCGTAACCTAAGCCGTAACCTAAGCCTAACCCTAAGCCTAACCCTAACCCTAGGCTACCCTTGACTGCTTCTGCCTCCAATAGATTTCCTAAGCACTAGTGTTTTAAGGAACAGCTTAAAAAGAGAATCCTAATGTGATTTCTTTATAATGTGTGTGTTCCTTATATTATCTTAGTGTCTAAACTCTTCTCCATGGCTGGACCCCCAAATAATATTCCTTTACATGCTAAGGGGTATCTAGAGAGTGGGATAGGTTTAATAACTAACCTAACCCTAATGCGTGCCCTAACCCTAACCCCTACCCTAACCCTAACACGTACCCTAATCCTAACACGTACCCTAAACCGAGCCCTAACCCTAACACTAACCCTAACCCTAACCCTAACCCATACCCTACGCCGTAGCCGAAGCCCTCCCCGAACCCGTACCCGAAGCCGTACCCTAAGCCTAACCCTAACCCTAGGCTACCCTTGATTGCTTCTGCCTCCAATAGATTTCCTAAGCACTAGTGTTTTAAGGAACAGCTTAAAAAGAGAATCCTAATGTGATTTCTTTATAATGGGTGTGTTCCTTATCTTTTCCTAGTGTCTAAACTCTTCTCCATGGCTGGACCCCCAAATAATATTCCTTTACGTGCTAAGGGGTAACTAGAGAGTGGGATAGGTTTAATAACTACCCTAACCCTAACGCGTACCCTAACGCTAACCCCTACCCTAACCCTAACACGTACCCTAATCCTAACCCGTACCCTACACCGAGCCCTAACCCTAACACTAACCCTAACCCTAACCCTAACCCATACCCTACGCCGTACCCGAAGCCCTCCCCGAACCCGTACCCTAAGCCGTACCCTAAGCCTAACCCTAAGCCTAACCCTAACCCTAGGCTACCCTTGACTGCTTCTGCCTCCAATAGATTTCCTAAGCACTAGTGTTTTAAGGAACAGCTTAAAAAGAGAATCCTAATGTGATTTCTTTATAATGGGTGTGTTCCTTATCTTTTCCTAGTGTCTAAACTCTTCTCCATGGCTGGACCCCCAAACAATATTCCTTTACGTGCTAAGGGGTAACTAGAGAGTGGGATAGGTTTAATAACTACCCTAACCCTAACGCGTACCCTAACGCTAACCCCTACCCTAACCCTAACACGTACCCTAATCCTAACCCGTACCCTAAACCGAGCCCTAACCCTAACACTAACCCTAACCCTAACCCTAACCCATACCCTACGCCGTACCCGAAGCCCTCCCCGAACCCGTACCCTAAGCCGTACCCTAAGCCTAACCCTAAGCCTAACCCTAACCCTAGGCTACCCTTGACTGCTTCTGCCTCCAATAGATTTCCTAAGCACTAGGGTTTTAAGGAACAGCTTAAAAAGAGAATCCTAATGTGATTTCTTTATAATGTGTGTGTTCCTTATATTATCTTAGTGTCTAAACTCTTCTCCATGGCTGGACCCCCAAATAATATTCCTTTACGTGTTAAGGGGTATCTAGAGAGTGGGATAGGTTTAATAACTAACCTAACCCTAATGCGTGCCCTAACCCTAACCCCTACCCTAACCCTAACACGTACCCTAATCCTAACACGTACCCTAAACCGAGCCCTAACCCTAACACTAACCCTAACCCTAACCCTAACCCATACCCTACGCCGTACCCGAAGCCCTCCCCGAACCCGTACCCTAAGCCGTACCCTAAGCCTAACCCTAAGCCTAACCCTAACCCTAGGCTACCCTTGACTGCTTCTGCCTCCAATAGATTTCCTAAGCACTAGTGTTTTAAGGAACAGCTTAAAAAGAGAATCCTAATGTGATTTCTTTATAATGTGTGTGTTCCTTATCTTATCTTAGTGCCTAAACTTTTCTCCATGGATGGACCCCCAAATAATATTCCTTTACGTGCTAAGGGGTATCTAGAGAGTGGGATAGGTTTAATAACTAAACTAACCGTAACGCGTACCCGAACCCTAACCCCTACCCTAACCCTAACACGTACCCTAATCCTAACCCGTACCCTAAACCGAGCCCTAACCCTAACACTAACCCTAACCCTAACCCTAACCCATACCCTACGCCGTACCCGAAGCCCTCCCCAAACCCGTACCCTAAGCCGTACCCTAAGCCTAACCCTAAGCCTAACCCTAACCCTAGGCTACCCTTGACTGCTTCTGCCTCCAATAGATTTCCTAAGCACTAGGGTTTTAAGGAACAGCTTAAAAAGAGAATCCTAATGTGATTTCTTTATAATGTGTGTGTTCCTTATATTATCTTAGTGTCTAAACTCTTCTCCATGGCTGGACCCCCAAATAATATTCCTTTACGTGCTAAGGGGTATCTAGAGAGTGGGATAGGTTTAATAACTACCCTAACCCTAACGCGTACCCTAACCCTAACCCCTACCCTAACCCTAACACGTACCCTAATCCTAACCCGTACCCTAAACCGAGCCCTAACCCTAACACTAACCCTAACCCTAACCCTAACCCATACCCTACGCAGTACCCGAAGCCCTCCCCGAACCCGTACCCTAAGCCGTACCCTAAGCCTAACCCTAAGCCTAAACCTAACCCTAGGATACCCTTGACTGCTTCTGCCTCCAATAGATTTCCTAAGCACTAGTGTTTTAAGGAACAGCTTAAAAAGAGAATCCTAATGTGATTTCTTTATAATGTGTGTGTTCCTTATATTATCTTAGTGTCTAAACTCTTCTCCATGGCTGGACCCCCAAATAATATTCCTTTACGTGCTAAGGGGTATCTAGAGAGTGGGATAGGTTTAATAACTACCCTAACCCTAACGCGTACCCTAACCCTAAACCCTACCCTAACCCTAACACGTACCCTAATCCTAACCCGTACCCTAAACCGAGCCCTAACCCTAACACTAACCCTAACCCTAACCCTAAACCATACCCTACGCCGTACCCGAAGCCCTCCCCGAACCCGTACCCTAAGCCGTACCCTAAGCCTAACCCTAAGCCTAACCCTAACCCTAGGCTACCCTTGACTGCTTCTGCCTCCAATAGATTTCCTAAGCACTAGTGTTTTAAGGAACAGCTTAAAAAGAGAATCCTAATGTGATTTCTTTATAATGGGTGTGTTCTTTATCTTTTCCTAGTGTCTAAACTCTTCTCCATGGCTGGACCCCCAAATAATATTCCTTTACGTGCTAAGGGGTAACTAGAGAGTGGGTTAGGTTTAATAACTACCCTAACCCCAACGCGTACCTTAACGCTAACCCCTACCCTAACCCTAACACGTACCCTAATCCTAACCCGTAACCTAAACCGAGCCCTAACCCTAACACTAACCCTAACCCTAACACTAACCCATACCCTACGCCGTACCCGAAGCCCTCCCCGAACCCGTACCCTAAGGCATACCCTAAGCCTAACCCTAAGCCTAACCCTAACCCTAGGCTACCCTTGACTGCTTCTGCCTCCAATAGATTTCCTAAGCACTAGTGTTTTAAGGAACAGCTTAAAAAGAGAATCCTAATGTGATTTCTTTATAATGGGTGTGTTCCTTATCTTATCTTAGTGCCTAAACTCTTCTCCATGGCTGGACCCCCAAATAATATTCCTTTATGTGCTAAGGGGTATCTAGAGAGTGGGATAGGTTTAATAACTACCCTAACCGTAACGCGTACCCTAACCCTAACCCCTACCCTAACCCTAACACGTACCCTAATCCTAACCCGTACCCTAAACCGAGCCCTAACCCTAACACTAACCCTAACCCTAACCCTAACCCATACCCTACGCCGTACACGAAGCCCTCCCCGAACACGTACCCTAAGCCGTACCCTAAGCCTAACCCTAAGCCTAACCCTAACCCTAGGCTACCCTTGACTGCTTCTGAATCCAATAGATTTCCTAAGCACTAGTGTTTTAAGGAACAGCTTAAAAAGAGAATCCTAATGTGATTTCTTTATAATGGGTGTGTTCCTTATCTAATCCTAGTGTCTAAACTCTTCTCCATGGCTGGACCCCCAAATAATATTCCTTTATGTGCTAACGGGTATCTAGAGAGTGGGATAGGTTTAATCACTACTCTAACCCTAACGCGTACCCTAACCCTAACCCCTACCCTAGCCCTAACACGTACCCTAATCCTAACCCGTACCCTAAACCGAGCCCTAACCCTAACACCAACCCTAACCCTAACCCTAACACATACCCTACGCCGTACCCGAAGCCCTCCCCGAACACGTACCCTAAGCCGTACCCTAAGCCTAACCCTAAGCCTAACCCTAACCCTAGGCTACCCTTGACTGCTTCTGCCTCCAATAGATTTCCTAAGCACTAGTGTTTTAAGGAACAGCTTAAAAAGAGAATCCTAATGTGATTTCTTTATAATGAGTGTGTTCCTTATATTATCTTAGTGTCTAAACTCTTCTCCATGGCTGGACCCCCAAATAATATTCCTTTACGTGCTAAGGGGTATCTAGAGAGTGGGATAGGTTTAATAACTACCCTAACCCTAACGCGTACCCTAACACTAACCCCTACCCTAACCCTAACACGTACCCTAATCCTAACCCGTACCCTAAACCGAGCCCTAACCCTAACACTAACCCTAACCCTAACCCTAACCAATACCCTACGCCGTACCCGAAGCCCTCCCCAAACCCGTACCCTAAGCCGTACCATAAGCCTAACCCTAAGCCTAACCCTAACCCTAGGCTACCCTTGACTGCTTCTGCCTCCAATAGATTTCCTAAGCACTAGTGTTTTAAGGAACAGCTTAAAAAGAGAATCCTAATGTGATTTCTTTATAATGTGTGTGTTCCTTATATTATCTTAGTGTCTAAACTCTTCTCCATTGCTGGACCCCCAAATAATATTCCTTTACATGCTAAGGGGTATCTAGAGAGTGGGATAGGTTTAATAACTAACCTAACCCTAATGCGTGCCCTAACCCTAACCCCTACCCTAACCCTAACACGTACCCTAATCCTAACACGTACCCTAAACCGAGCCCTAACCCTAACACTAACCCTAACCCTAACCCTAACCCATACCCTACGCCGTAGCCGAAGCCCTCCCCGAACCCGTACCCGAAGCCGTACCCTAAGCCTAACCCTAACCCTAGGCTACCCTTGACTGCTTCTGCCTCCAATAGATTTCCTAAGCACTAGTGTTTTAAGGAACAGCTTAAAAAGAGAATCCTAATGTGATTTCTTTATAATGGGTGTGTTCCTTATCTTTTCCTAGTGTCTAAACTCTTCTCCATGGCTGGACCCCCAAATAATATTCCTTTACGTGCTAAGGGGTAACTAGAGAGTGGGATAGGTTTAATAACTACCCTAACCCTAACGCGTACCCTAACGCTAACCCCTACCCTAACCCTAACACGTACCCTAATCCTAACCCGTACCCTACACCGAGCCCTAACCCTAACACTAACCCTAACCCTAACCCTAACCCATACCCTACGCCGTACCCGAAGCCCTCCCCGAACCCGTACCCTAAGCCGTACCCTAAGCCTAACCCTAAGCCTAACCCTAACCCTAGGCTACCCTTGACTGCTTCTGCCTCCAATAGATTTCCTAAGCACTAGTGTTTTAAGGAACAGCTTAAAAAGAGAATCCTAATGTGATTTCTTTATAATGGGTGTGTTCCTTATCTTTTCCTAGTGTCTAAACTCTTCTCCATGGCTGGACCCCCAAACAATATTCCTTTACGTGCTAAGGGGTAACTAGAGAGTGGGATAGGTTTAATAACTACCCTAACCCTAACGCGTAACCTAACGCTAACCCCTACCCTAACCCTAACACGTACCCTAATCCTAACCCGTACCCTAAACCGAGCCCTAACCCTAACACTAACCCTAACCCTAACCCTAACCCATACCCTACGCCGTACCCGAAGCCCTCCCCGAACCCGTACCCTAAGCCGTACCCTAAGCCTAACCCTAAGCCTAACCCTAACCCTAGGCTACCCTTGACTGCTTCTGCCTCCAATAGATTTCCTAAGCACTAGGGTTTTAAGGAACAGCTTAAAAAGAGAATCCTAATGTGATTTCTTTATAATGTGTGTGTTCCTTATATTATCTTAGTGTCTAAACTCTTCTCCATGGCTGGACCCCCAAATAATATTCCTTTACGTGTTAAGGGGTATCTAGAGAGTGGGATAGGTTTAATAACTAACCTAACCCTAATGCGTGCCCTAACCCTAACCCCTACCCTAACCCTAACACGTACCCTAATCCTAACACGTACCCTAAACCGAGCCCTAACCCTAACACTAACCCTAACCCTAACCCTAACCCATACCCTACGCCGTACCCGAAGCCCTCCCCGAACCCGTACCCTAAGCCGTACCCTAAGCCTAACCCTAAGCCTAACCCTAACCCTAGGCTACCCTTGACTGCTTCTGCCTCCAATAGATTTCCTAAGCACTAGTGTTTTAAGGAACAGCTTAAAAAGAGAATCCTAATGTGATTTCTTTATAATGTGTGTGTTCCTTATCTTATCTTAGTGCCTAAACTTTTCTCCATGGATGGACCCCCAAATAATATTCCTTTACGTGCTAAGGGGTATCTAGAGAGTGGGATAGGTTTAATAACTAACCTAACCGTAACGCGTACCCGAACCCTAACCCCTACCCTAACCCTAACACGTACCCTAATCCTAACCCGTACCCTAAACCGAGCCCTAACCCTAACACTAACCCTAACCCTAACCCTAACCCATACCCTACGCCGTACCCGAAGCCCTCCCCAAACCCGTACCCTAAGCCGTACCCTAAGCCTAACCCTAAGCCTAACCCTAACCCTAGGCTACCCTTGACTGCTTCTGCCTCCAATAGATTTCCTAAGCACTAGGGTTTTAAGGAACAGCTTAAAAAGAGAATCCTAATGTGATTTCTTTATAATGTGTGTGTTCCTTATATTATCTTAGTGTCTAAACTCTTCTCCATGGCTGGACCCCCAAATAATATTCCTTTACGTGCTAAGGGGTATCTAGAGAGTGGGATAGGTTTAATAACTACCCTAACCCTAACGCGTACCCTAACCCTAACCCCTACCCTAACCCTAACACGTACCCTAATCCTAACCCGTACCCTAAACCGAGCCCTAACCCTAACACTAACCCTAACCCTAACCCTAACCCATACCCTACGCAGTACCCGAAGCCCTCCCCGAACCCGTACCCTAAGCCGTACCCTAAGCCTAACCCTAAGCCTAAACCTAACCCTAGGATACCCTTGACTGATTCTGCCTCCAATAGATTTCCTAAGCACTAGTGTTTTAAGGAACAGCTTAAAAAGAGAATCCTAATGTGATTTCTTTATAATGTGTGTGTTCCTTATATTATCTTAGTGTCTAAACTCTTCTCCATGGCTGGACCCCCAAATAATATTCCTTTACGTGCTAAGGGGTATCTAGAGAGTGGGATAGGTTTAATAACTACCCTAACCCTAACGCGTACCCTAACCCTAAACCCTACCCTAACCCTAACACGTACCCTAATCCTAACCCGTACCCTAAACCGAGCCCTAACCCTAACACTAACCCTAACCCTAACCCTAAACCATACCCTACGCCGTACCCGAAGCCCTCCCCGAACCCGTACCCTAAGCCGTACCCTAAGCCTAACCCTAAGCCTAACCCTAACCCTAGGCTACCCTTGACTGCTTCTGCCTCCAATAGATTTCCTAAGCACTAGTGTTTTAAGGAACAGCTTAAAAAGAGAATCCTAATGTGATTTCTTTATAATGGGTGTGTTCTTTATCTTTTCCTAGTGTCTAAACTCTTCTCCATGGCTGGACCCCCAAATAATATTCCTTTACGTGCTAAGGGGTAACTAGAGAGTGGGTTAGGTTTAATAACTACCCTAACCCCAACGCGTACCTTAACGCTAACCCCTACCCTAACCCTAACACGTACCCTAATCCTAACCCGTAACCTAAACCGAGCCCTAACCCTAACACTAACCCTAACCCTAACACTAACCCATACCCTACGCCGTACCCGAAGCCCTCCCCGAACCCGTACCCTAAGGCATACCCTAAGCCTAACCCTAAGCCTAACCCTAACCCTAGGCTACCCTTGACTGCTTCTGCCTCCAATAGATTTCCTAAGCACTAGTGTTTTAAGGAACAGCTTAAAAAGAGAATCCTAATGTGATTTCTTTATAATGGGTGTGTTCCTTATCTTATCTTAGTGCCTAAACTCTTCTCCATGGCTGGACCCCCAAATAATATTCCTTTATGTGCTAAGGGGTATCTAGAGAGTGGGATAGGTTTAATAACTACCCTAACCGTAACGCGTACCCTAACCCTAACCCCTACCCTAACCCTAACACGTACCCTAATCCTAACCCGTACCCTAAACCGAGCCCTAACCCTAACACTAACCCTAACCCTAACCCTAACCCATACCCTACGCCGTACAGGAAGCCCTCCCCGAACACGTACCCTAAGCCGTACCCTAAGCCTAACCCTAAGCCTAACCCTAACCCTAGGCTACCCTTGACTGCTTCTGAATCCAATAGATTTCCTAAGCACTAGTGTTTTAAGGAACAGCTTAAAAAGAGAATCCTAATGTGATTTCTTTATAATGGGTGTGTTCCTTATCTAATCCTAGTGTCTAAACTCTTCTCCATGGCTGGACCCCCAAATAATATTCCTTTATGTGCTAACGGGTATCTAGAGAGTGGGATAGGTTTAATCACTACTCTAACCCTAACGCGTACCCTAACCCTAACCCCTACCCTAGCCCTAACACGTACCCTAATCCTAACCCGTACCCTAAACCGAGCCCTAACCCTAACACCAACCCTAACCCTAACCCTAACACATACCCTACGCCGTACCCGAAGCCCTCCCCGAACACGTACCCTAAGCCGTACCCTAAGCCTAACCCTAAGCCTAACCCTAACCCTAGGCTACCCTTGACTGCTTCTGCCTCCAATAGATTTCCTAAGCACTAGTGTTTTAAGGAACAGCTTAAAAAGAGAATCCTAATGTGATTTCTTTATAATGTGTGTGTTCCTTATATTATCTTAGTGTCTAAACTCTTCTCCATGGCTGGACCCCCAAATAATATTCCTTTACGTGCTAAGGGGTATCTAGAGAGTGGGATAGGTTTAATAACTACCCTAACCCTAACGCGTACCCTAACACTAACCCCTACCCTAACCCTAACACGTACCCTAATCCTAACCCGTACCCTAAACCGAGCCCTAACCCTAACACTAACCCTAACCCTAACCCTAACCAATACCCTACGCCGTACCCGAAGCCCTCCCCAAACCCGTACCCTAAGCCGTACCATAAGCCTAACCCTAAGCCTAACCCTAACCCTAGGCTACCCTTGACTGCTTCTGCCTCCAATAGATATCCTAAGCACTAGGGTTTTAAGGAACAGCTTAAAAAGAGAATCCTAATGTGATTTCTTTATAATGTGTGTGTTCCTTATATTATCTTAGTGTCTAAACTCTTCTCCATGGATGGACCCCCAAATAATATTCCTTTAAGTGCTAAGGGGTATCTAGAGAGTGGGATAGGTTTAATAACTACCTTAACCCTAAAGCATACCCTAACCCTAACCCCTACCCTAACCCTAACACGTACCCTAAACCTAAACCGTACCCTAAACCGAGCCCTAACCCTAACACTAACCCTAACCCTAACCCATACCCTACGCCGTACCCGAAGCCCTCCCCGAACCCGTACCCTAAGCCGTACCCTAAACCTAACCCTAACCCTAGGCTACCCTTGACTGCTTCTGCCTCCAATAGATTTCCTAAGCACTAGTGTTTTAAGGAACAGCTTAAAAAGAGAATCCTAATGTGATTTCTTTATAATGGGTGTGTTCCTTATCTAATCCTAGTGTCTAAACTCTTCTCCATGGCTGGACCCCCAAATAATATTCCTTTATGTGCTAAGGGGTATCTAGAGAGTGGGATAGGTTTTATCACTACCCTAACCCTAACGCGTACCCTAACCCTAACCCCTACCCTAACCCTAACACGTACCCTAATCCTAACCCATACCCTAAACCGAGCCCTAACCCTAGCACTAACGCTAACACTAACCCTAACCCATACCCTACGCCGTACCCAAAGCCCTCCCCAAACCCGTACCCTAAGCCGTACCCTAAGCCTAACCCTAAGCCTAACCCTAACCCTAGGCTACCCTTGACTGCTTCTGCCTCCAATAGATTTCCTAAGCACTAGTGTTTTAAGGAACAGCTTAAAAAGAGAATCCTAATGTGATTTCTTTATAATGTGTGTGTTCCTTATATTATCTTAGTGTCTAAGCTCTTCTCCATGGCTGGACCCACAAATAATATTCCTTTACGTGCTAAGGGGTATCTAGAGATTGGGATAGGTTTAATAACTACCCTAACCCTAACGCGTACCCTAACCCTAACCCCTACCCTAACACTAACACGTACCCTAATCCTAACCCGTACCCTAAACCGAGCCCTAACGCTAACACTAACCCTAACCCTAACCCTAACCCATACCCTACGCCGTACCCGAAGCCCTCCCCGAACCCGTACCCTAAGCCGTACCCTAAGCCTAACCCTAAGCCTAACCGTAACCCTAGGCTACCCTTGACTGCTTCTGCCTCCAATAGATTTCCTAAGCACTAGTGTTTTAAGGAACAGCTTAAAAAGAGAATCCTAATGTGATTTCTTTATAATGGGTGTGTTCCTTATCTTTTCCTAGTGTCTAAACTCTTCTCCATGGCTGGACCCCCAAACAATATTCCTTTACGTGCTAAGGGGTAACTAGAGAGTGGGATAGGTTTAATAACTACCCTAACCCTAACGCGTACCCTAACGCTAACCCCTACCCTAACCCTAACACGTACCCTAATCCTAACCCGTACCCTAAACCGAGCCCTAACCCTAACACTAACCCTAACCCTAACCCTAACCCATACCCTACGCCATACCCGAAGCCCTCCCCGAACCCGTACCCTAAGCCGTACCCTAAGCCTAACCCTAAGCCTAACCCTAACCCTAGGCTACCCTTGACTGCTTCTGCCTCCAATAGATTTCCTAAGCACTAGTGTTTTAAGGAACAGCTTAAAAAGAGAATCCTAATGTGATTTCTTTATAATGTGTGTGTTCCTTATATTATCTTAGTGTCTAAACTCTTCTCCATGGCTGGACCCCTAAATAATATTCCTTTACGTGCTAAGGGCTATCTAGAGAGTGGGATAGGTTTAATAACTACCTTAACCCTAACGCGTAGCCTAAACCTAACACCTACCCTAACCCTAACACGTACCCTAAACCTAACCCGTACCCTAAACCGAGCCCTAACCCTAACACAAACCCTAACCCTAACCCTAACCCATACCCTACGCCGTACCCGAAGCCCTCCCCGAACCCGTACCCTAAGCCGTACCCTAAGCCTAACCCTAACCCTAGGCTACCCTTGACTGCTTCTGCCTCCAATAGATTTCCTAAGCACTAGTGTTTTAAGGAACAGCTTAAAAAGAGAATCCTAATGTGATTTCTTTATAATGGGTGTGTTCCTTATCTTTTCCTAGTGTCTAAACTCTTCTCCATGGCTGGACCCCCAAATAATATTCCTTTACGTGCTAAGGGGTAACTAGAGAGTGGGATAGTTTTAATAACTACCCTAACCCTAACGCGTACCCTAACGCTAACCCCTACCCTAACCCTAACACGTACCCTAATCCTAACCCGTACCCTAAACCGAGCCCTAACCCTAACACTAACCGTAACCCTAACCCTAACCCATACCCTACGCCGTACCCGAAGCCCTCCCCGAACCCGTACCCTAAGCCGTACCCTAAGCCTAACCCTAAGCCTAACCCTAACACTAGGCTACCCTTGACTGCTTCTGCCTCCAATAGTTTTCCTAAGCACTAGTGTTTTAAGGAACAGCTTAAAAAGAGAATCCTAATGTGATTTCTTTATAATGGGTGTGTTCCTTATCTTTTCCTAGTGTCTAAACTCTTCTCCATGGCTGGACCCCCAAACAATATTCCTTTACGTGCTAAGGGGTAACTAGAGAGTGGGATAGGTTTAATAACTACCCTAACCCTAACGCTTACCCTAACGCTAACCCCTACCCTAAACCTAACACGTACCCTAATCCTAACCCGTACCCTAAACCGAGCCCTAACCCTAACACTAACCCTAACCCTAACCCTAACCCATACCCTACGCCGTACCCGAAGCCCTCCCCGAACCCGTACCCTAAGCCGTACCCTAAGCCTAACCCTAAGCCTAACCCTAACCCTAGGCTACCCTTGACTGCTTCTGCCTCCAATAGATTTCCGAAGCACTAGGGTTTTAAGGAACAGCTTAAAAAGAGAATCCTAATGTGATTTCTTTATAATGTGTGTGTTCCTTATATTATCTTAGTGTCTAAACTCTTCTCCATGGCTGGACCCCCAAATAATATTCCTTTACGTGTTAAGGGGTATCTAGAGAGTGGGATAGGTTTAATAACTAACCTAACCCTAATGCGTGCCCTAACCCTAACCCCTACCCTAACCCTAACACGTACCCTAATCCTAACACGTACCCTAAACCGAGCCCTAACCCTAACACTAACCCTAACCCTAACCCTAACCCATACCCTACGCCGTACCCGAAGCCCTCCCCGAACCCGTACCCTAAGCCGTACCCTAAGCCTAACCCTAAGCCTAACCCTAACCCTAGGCTACCCTTGACTGCTTCTGCCTCCAATAGATTTCCTAAGCACTAGTGTTTTAAGGAACAGCTTAAAAAGAGAATCCTAATGTGCTTTCTTTATAATGTGTGTGTTCCTTATATTATCTTAGTGTGTAAACTCTTCTCCATGGCTGGACCCCCAAATAATATTCCTTTACGTGCTAAGGGGTATCTAGAGAGTGGGATAGGTTTAATAACTACCCTAACCCTAACGCGTACCCTAACCCAAACCCCTACCCTAACCCTAACACGTACCCTAATCCTAACCCGTACTCTATACCGAGCCCTAACCCTAACACTAACCCTAACCCTAACCCTAACCAATACCCTACGCCATACCCGAAGCCGTCCCCGAACACGTACCCTAAGACGTACCCTAAGCCTAACCCTAAGCCTAACCCTAACCCTAGGCTACCCTTGACTGCTTCTGCCTCCAATAGATTTCCTAAGCACTAGTGTTTTAAGGAACAGCTTAAAAAGAGAATCCTACTGTGATTTCTTTATAATGTGTTTGTTCCTTATATTATCTTAGTTTCTAAACTCTTCTCCATGGCTGGAACAACAATTAATATTCCTTTACGTGCTAAGGGGTATCTAGAGAGTGGGATAGGTTTAATAACTACCCTAACCCTAACGCTTACCCTAACCCTAACCCCTACCCTAACCCTAACACGTACCCTAATCCTAACCCGTAACCTAAACCGAGCCCTAACCCTAACACTAACCCTAACCCTAACCCTAACCCATACCCTACGCTGTACCCGAAGCCCTCCCCGAACACGTACCCTAAGCCGTACCCTAAGCCTAACCCTAAGCCTAACCCTTACCCTAGGCTACCCTTGACTGCTTCTGCCTCCAATAGATTTCCTAAGCACTAGTGTTTTAAGGAACAGCTTAAAAAGAGAATCCTAATGTGATTTCTTTATAATGGGTGTGTTCCTTATCTAATCCTAGTGTCTAAACTCTTCTCCATGGCTGGACCCCCAAATAATATTCCTTTATGTGCTAACGGGTATCTAGAGAGTGGGATAGGTTTAATCACTACCCTAACCCTAACGCGTACCCTAACGCTAACCCCTACCCTAACCCTAACACGTACCCTAATCCTAACCCGTACCCTAAACCGAGCCCTAACCCTAACACTAACCCTAACCCTAACCCATACCCTACGCCGTACACGAAGCCCTCCCCGAACCCGTACCCTAAGCCGTACCCTAAGCCTAACCCTAAGCCTAACCCTTACCCTAGGCTACCCTTGACTGCTTCTGCCTCCAATAGATTTCCTAAGCACTAGTGTTTTAAGGAACAGCTTAAAAAGAGAATCCTAATGTGATTTCTTTATAATGGGTGTGTTCCTTATCTAATCCTAGTGTCTAAACTCTTCTCCATGGCTGGACCCCCAAATAATATTCCTTTACGTGCTAAGGGGTATCTAGAGAGTGGGATAGGTTTAATAACTACCCTAACCCTAACGCGTACACTAACCCTAACCCCTACCCTAACCCTAACACGTACCCTAATCCTAACCCGTACCCTAAACCGAGCCCTAACCCTAACACTAACCCTAACCCTAACCCTAACCCATACCCTACGTCGTACCCGAAGCCCTCCCCAAACCCGTACCCTAAGCCTAACCCTAAGCCTAACCCTAACCCTAGGCTACCCTTGACTGCTTCTGCCTCCAATAGATTTCCTAAGCACTAGTGTTTTAAGGAACAGCTTAAAAAGAGAATCCTAATGTGATTTCTTTATAATGGGTGTGTTCCTTATCTTATCCTAGTGTCTAAACTCTTCTCCATGGCTGGACCCCCAAATAATATTCCTTTACGTGCTAAGGGGTATCTAGAGAGTGGGATTGGTTTAATAACTACCCTAACCCTAACGCGTACCCTAACGCTAACACCTACCCTAACCCTAACACGTACCCTAAACCTAACCCGTACCCTAAACCGAGCCCTAACCCTAACACTAACCCTAACCCTAACCCTAACCCATACCCTACGCCGTACCCGAAGCCCTCCCCGAACCCGTACCCTAAGCCGTACACTAAGCCTAACCCTAAGCCTAACCCTAACCCTAGGCTACCCTTGACTGCTTCTGCCTCCAATAGATTTCCTAAGCACTAGGGTTTTAAGGAACAGCTTAAAAAGAGAATCCTAATGTGATTTCTTTATAATGGGTGTGTTCCTTATCTTTTCCTAGTGTCTAAACTCTTCTCCATGGCTGGACCCCCAAATAGTATTCCTTTACGTGCTAAGGGGTAACTAGAGAGTGGGATAGGTTTAATAACTACCCTAACCCTAACGCGTACCCTAAAGCTAACCCCTACCCTAACCCTAACACGTACCCTAATCCTAACCCGTACCCTAAACCGAGCCCTAACCCTAACACTAACCCTAACCCTAACCCTAACCCATACCCTACACCGTACCCGAAGCCCTCCCCGAACCCGTACCCTAAGCCGTACCCTAAGACTAACCCTAAGCCTAACCCTAACCCTAGGCTACCCTTGACTGCTTCTGCCTCCAATAGATTTCCTAAGCACTAGTGTTTTAAGGAACAGCTTAAAAAGAGAATCCTAATGTGATTTCTTTATAATGTGTGTGTTCCTTATATTATCTTAGTGTCTAAACTCTTCTCCATGGCTGGACCCCCAAATAATATTCCTTTACGTGCTAAGGGCTATCTAGAGAGTGGGATAGGTTTAATAACTACCCTAACCGTAACGCGTACCCTAACCCTAACCCCTACTCTAACCCTAACACGTACCCTAATCCTAACCCGTACCCTAAACCGAGCCCTAACCCTAACACTAACCCTAACCCTAACCCTAACCCATACCCTACGCCGTACCCGAAGCCCTCCCCGAACACGTACCCTAAGCCGTACCCTAAGCCTAACCCTAAGCCTAACCCTAACCCTAGGCTACCCTTGACTGCTTCTGCCTCCAATAGATTTCCTAAGCACTAGTGTTTTAAGGAACAGCTAAAAAAGAGAATCCTAATGTGATTTCTTTATAATGTGTGTGTTCCTTATATTATCTTAGTGTCTAAACTCTTCTCCATGGCTGGACCCCCAAATAATATTCCTTTACGTGCTAAGGGGTATCTAGAGAGTGGGATAGGTTTAATAACTACCCTAACCCTAACGCGTACCCTAACCCTAACCCCTACCCTAACCCTAACACGTACCCTAATCCTAACCCGTACCCTAAACCGAGGCCTATTCTTAACACTAACCCTAACACTAACCCTAACCCATACCCTACGCCGTACCCGAAGCCCTCCCCGAACCCGTACCCTAAGCCGTACCCTAAGCCTAACCCTAAGCCTAACCCTAACCTTAGGCTACCCTTGACTGCTTCTGCCTCCAATAGATTTCCTAAGCACTAGTGTTTTAAGGAAGAGCTTAAAAAGAGAATCCTAATGTGATTTCTTTATAATGGGTGTGTTCCTTATCTAATCCTAGTGTCTAAACTCTTCTGCACGGCTGGACCCCCAAATAATATTCCTTTATGTGCTAAGGGGTATCTAGAGAGTGGGATAGGTTTAATCACTACCCTAACCCTAACGCGTACCCTAACCCTAACCCCTACCCTAACCCTAACACGTACCCTAATCCTAACCCATACCCTAAACCGAGCCCTAACCCTAACACTAACCCTAACCCTAACCCTAACCCATACCCTACGCCGTACCCGAAGCCCTCCCCGAACCCGTACCCTAAGCCATACCCTAAGCCTAACCCTAAGCCTAACCCTAACCCTAGGCTACCCTTGACTGCTTCTGCCTCCAATACATTTCCTAAGCACTAGTGTTTTAAGGAACAGCTTAAAAAGAGAATCCTAATGTGATTTCTTTATAATGGGTGTGTTCCTTATCTAATCGTAGTGTCTAAACTCTTCTCCATGGCTGGACCCCCAAATAATATTCCTTTATGTGCTAAGGGGTATCTAGAGAGTGGGATAGGTTTAATCAGTACCCTAACACTAAAGCGTACCCTAACCCTAACCCCTACCCTAACCCTAACACGTACCCTAATCCTAACCCGTACCCTAAACCGAGCCCTAACCCTAACACTAACCCTAACCCTAACCCTAACCCATACCCTACGCCGTACCCGAAGCCCTCCCCGAACACGTACCCTAAGCCGTACCCTAAGCCTAACCCTAAGCCTAACCCTAACCCTAGGCTACCCTTGACTGCTTCTGCCTCCAATAGATTTCCTAAGCACTAGTGTTTTAAGGAACAGCTTAAAAAGAGAATCCTTATGTGATTTCTTTATAATGGGTGTGTTCCTTATCTAATCCTAGTGTCTAAACTCTTCTCCATGGCTGGACCCCCAAATAATATTCTTTTATGTGCTAAGGGGTATCTAGAGAGTGGGATAGGTTTAATCACTACCCTAACCCTAACACGTACCCTAACCCTAACCCCTACCCTAACCCTAACACGTACCCTAATCCTAACCCGTACCCTAAACCGAGCCCTAACCCTAACACTAACCCTAACCCTAACCCATACCCTACGCCGTACCCGAAGCCCTCCCCGAACCCGTAACCTAAGCCGTAACCTAAGCCTAACCCTAAGCCTAACACTAACCCTAGGCTACCCTTGACTGCTTCTGCCTCCAATAGATTTCCTAAGCACTAGTGTTTTAAGGAACAGCTTAAAAAGAGAATCCTAATGTGATTTCTTTATAATGTGTGTGTTCCTTATATTATCTTAGTGTCTAAACTCTTCTCCATGGCTGGACCGCCAAATAATATTCCTTTACGTGCTAAGGGGTATCTAGAGAGTGGGATAGGTTTAATAACTACCCTAACCCTAACGCGTACCCTAACCCTAACCCCTACCCTAACCCTAACACGTACCCTAATCCTAACCCGTAACGTAAACCGAGCCCTAACCCTAACACTAACCCTAACACTAACCCTAACCCATACCCTACGCCGTACCCGAAGCCCTCCCCGAACCCGTACCCTAAGCCGTACCCTAAGCCTAACCCTAAGCCTAACCCTAACCCTAGGCTACCCTTTACTGCTTCTGCCTCCAATAGATTTCCTAAGCACTAGTGTTTTAAGGAACAGCTTAAAAAGAGAATCCTAATGTGATTTCTTTATAATGGGTGTGTTCCTTATCTTATCCTAGTGTCTAAACTCTTCTCCATGGCTGGACCCCCAAATAATATTCCTTTACGTGCTAAGGGGTATCTAGAGAGTGGGATTGGTTTAATAACTACCCTATCCCTAACGCGTACCCTAACGCTAACCCCTACCCTAACCCTAACACGTACCCTAATCCTAACCCGTACCCTAAACCGAGCCCTAACCCTAACACTAACCCTAACCCTAACCCTAACCCATACCCTACGCCGTACCCGAAGCCCTCCCCGAACCTGTACCCTAAGCCGTACACTAAGCCTAACCCTAAGCCTAACCCTGACCCTAGGCTACCCTTGACTGCTTCTGCCTCCAATAGATTTCCTAAGCACTAGGGTTTTAAGGAACAGCTTAAAAAGAGAATCCTAATGTGATTTCTTTATAATGGGTGTGTTCCTTATCTTTTCCTAGTGTCTAAACTCTTCTCCATGGCTGGACCCCCAAATAATATTCCTTTACGTGCTAAGGGGTATCTAGAGAGTGGGATAGGTTTAATGACTAACCTAACCCTAACGCGTACCCTAACGCTAACCCCTACCCTAACCCTAAAACGTACCCTAATCCTAACCCGTACCCTAAACCGAGCCCTAACCCTAACACTAACCCTAACCCTAACCCTAATCCATACCCTACACCGTACCCGAAGCCCTCCCCGAACCCGTAACCTAAGCCGTACCCTAAGCCTAACCCTAAGCCTAACCCTAACCCTAGGCTACCCTTGACTGCTTCTGCCTCCAATAGATTTCCTAAGCACTAGTGTTTTAAGGAACAGCTTAAAAAGAGAATCCTTATGTGATTTCTTTATAATGTGTGTGTTCCTTATATTATCTTAGTGTCTAAACTCTTCTCCATGGCTGGACCCCCAAATAATATTCCTTTACGTGCTAAGGGCTATCTAGAGAGTGGGATAGGTTTAATAACTACCCTAACCGTAACGCGTACCCTAACCCTAACCCCTACTCTAACCCTAACACGTACCCTAATCCTAACCCGTACCCTAAACCGAGCCCTAACCCTAACACTAACCCTAACCCTAACCCTAACCCATACCCTACGCCGTACCCGAAGCCCTCCCCGAACACGTACCCTAAGCCGTACCCTAAGCCTAACCCTAAGCCTAACCCTAACCCTAGGCTACCCTTGACTGCTTCTGCCTCCAATAGATTTCCTAAGCACTAGTGTTTTAAGGAACAGCTTAAAAAGAGAATCCTAATGTGATTTCTTTATAATGTGTGTGTTCCTTATATTATCTTAGTGTCTAAACTCTTCTCCATGGCTGGACCCCCAAATAATATTCCTTTACGTGCTAAGGGGTATCTAGAGAGTGGGATAGGTTTAATAACTACCCTAACCCTAACGCGTACCCTAACCCTAACCCCTACCCTAACCCTAACACGTACTCTAATCCTAACCCGTACCCTAAACCGAGGCCTATCCCTAACACTAACCCTAACCCTAACCCTAACCCATACCCTACGCCGTACCCGAAGCCCTTCCCGAACCCGTACCCTAAGCCGTACCCTAAGCCTAACCCTAAGCCTAACCCTAACCCTAGGCTACCCTTGACTGCTTCTGCCTCCAATAGATTTCCTAAGCACTAGTGTTTTAAGGAACAGCTTAAAAAGAGAATCCTAAAGTGATTTCTTTATAATGGGTGTGTTCCTTATCTAATCCTAGTGTCTAAACTCTTCTCCATGGCTGGACCCCCAAATAATATTCCTTTATGTGCTAAGGGGTATCTAGAGAGTGGGATAGGTTTAATCACTACCCTAACCCTAACGCGTACCCTAACCCTAACCCCTACCCTAACACTAACAGGTATCCTAATCCTAACCCGTACCCTAAACCGAGCCCTAACCCTAACACTAACCCTAACCCTAAACCATACCCTACGCCATACCCGAAGCCCTCCCCGAACCCGTACCCTAAGCCATACCCTAAGCCTAACCCTAAGCCTAACCCTAAACCTAGGCTACCCTTGACTGCTTCTGCCTCCAATAGATTTCCTAAGCACTAGTGTTTTAAGGAACAGCTTAAAAAGAGAATCCTTATGTGATTTCTTTATAATGTGTGTGTTCCTTATATTATCTTAGTGTCTAAACTCTTCTCCATGGCTGGACCCCCATATAATATTCCTTTACGTGCTAAGGGGTATCTAGAGAGTGGGATAGGTTTAATAACTACCCTATCCGTAACGCGTACCCTAACCCTAACCCCTACCCTAACCCTAACACGTACCCTAATCCTAACCCGTACCCTAAACCGAGCCCTAACCCTAACACTAACCTTAACCCTAACGCTAACCCATACCCTTCGCCATACCCGAAGCCCTCCCCGAACATGTACCCTAAGCCGTACCCTAAGCCGTACCCTAAGCCTAACCCTAACCCTAGGCTACCCTTGACTGCTTCTGCCTCCAATAGATTTCCTAAGCACTAGTGTTTTAAGGAACAGCTTAAAAAGAGAATCCTAATGTGATTTCTTTATAATGGGTGTGTTCCTTATCTTATCCTAGTGTCTAAACTCTTCTCCATGGCTGGACCCCCAAATAATATTCCTTTACGTGCTAAGGGGTATCTAGAGAGTGGGATTGGTTTAATAACTACCCTATCCCTAACGCGTACCCTAACGCTAACCCCTACCCTAACCCTAACACGTACCCTAATCCTAACCCGTACCCTAAACCGAGCCCTAACCCTAACACTAACCCTAACCCTAACCCTAACCCATACCCTACGCCGTACCCGAAGCCCTCCCCGAACCTGTACCCTAAGCCGTACACTAAGCCTAACCCTAAGCCTAACCCTGACCCTAGGCTACCCTTGACTGCTTCTGCCTCCAATAGATTTCCTAAGCACTAGGGTTTTAAGGAACAGCTTAAAAAGAGAATCCTAATGTGATTTCTTTATAATGGGTGTGTTCCTTATCTTTTCCTAGTGTCTAAACTCTTCTCCATGGCTGGACCCCCAAATAATATTCCTTTACGTGCTAAGGGGTATCTAGAGAGTGGGATAGGTTTAATGACTAACCTAACCCTAACGCGTACCCTAACGCTAACCCCTACCCTAACCCTAAAACGTACCCTAATCCTAACCCGTACCCTAAACCGAGCCCTAACCCTAACACTAACCCTAACCCTAACCCTAATCCATACCCTACACCGTACCCGAAGCCCTCCCCGAACCCGTAACCTAAGCCGTACCCTAAGCCTAACCCTAAGCCTAACCCTAACCCTAGGCTACCCTTGACTGCTTCTGCCTCCAATAGATTTCCTAAGCACTAGTGTTTTAAGGAACAGCTTAAAAAGAGAATCCTTATGTGATTTCTTTATAATGTGTGTGTTCCTTATATTATCTTAGTGTCTAAACTCTTCTCCATGGCTGGACCCCCAAATAATATTCCTTTACGTGCTAAGGGCTATCTAGAGAGTGGGATAGGTTTAATAACTACCCTAACCGTAACGCGTACCCTAACCCTAACCCCTACTCTAACCCTAACACGTACCCTAATCCTAACCCGTACCCTAAACCGAGCCCTAACCCTAACACTAACCCTAACCCTAACCCTAACCCATACCCTACGCCGTACCCGAAGCCCTCCCCGAACACGTACCCTAAGCCGTACCCTAAGCCTAACCCTAAGCCTAACCCTAACCCTAGGCTACCCTTGACTGCTTCTGCCTCCAATAGATTTCCTAAGCACTAGTGTTTTAAGGAACAGCTTAAAAAGAGAATCCTAATGTGATTTCTTTATAATGTGTGTGTTCCTTATATTATCTTAGTGTCTAAACTCTTCTCCATGGCTGGACCCCCAAATAATATTCCTTTACGTGCTAAGGGGTATCTAGAGAGTGGGATAGGTTTAATAACTACCCTAACCCTAACGCGTACCCTAACCCTAACCCCTACCCTAACCCTAACACGTACTCTAATCCTAACCCGTACCCTAAACCGAGGCCTATCCCTAACACTAACCCTAACCCTAACCCTAACCCATACCCTACGCCGTACCCGAAGCCCTTCCCGAACCCGTACCCTAAGCCGTACCCTAAGCCTAACCCTAAGCCTAACCCTAACCCTAGGCTACCCTTGACTGCTTCTGCCTCCAATAGATTTCCTAAGCACTAGTGTTTTAAGGAACAGCTTAAAAAGAGAATCCTAAAGTGATTTCTTTATAATGGGTGTGTTCCTTATCTAATCCTAGTGTCTAAACTCTTCTCCATGGCTGGACCCCCAAATAATATTCCTTTATGTGCTAAGGGGTATCTAGAGAGTGGGATAGGTTTAATCACTACCCTAACCCTAACGCGTACCCTAACCCTAACCCCTACCCTAACACTAACAGGTACCCTAATCCTAACCCGTACCCTAAACCGAGCCCTAACCCTAACACTAACCCTAACCCTAAACCATACCCTACGCCATACCCGAAGCCCTCCCCGAACCCGTACCCTAAGCCATACCCTAAGCCTAACCCTAAGCCTAACCCTAAACCTAGGCTACCCTTGACTGCTTCTGCCTCCAATAGATTTCCTAAGCACTAGTGTTTTAAGGAACAGCTTAAAAAGAGAATCCTTATGTGATTTCTTTATAATGTGTGTGTTCCTTATATTATCTTAGTGTCTAAACTCTTCTCCATGGCTGGACCCCCAAATAATATTCCTTTACGTGCTAAGGGGTATCTAGAGAGTGGGATAGGTTTAATAACTACCCTATCCGTAACGCGTACCCTAACCCTAACCCCTACCCTAACCCTAACACGTACCCTAATCCTAACCCGTACCCTAAACCGAGCCCTAACCCTAACACTAACCTTAACCCTAACGCTAACCCATACCCTTCGCCATACCCGAAGCCCTCCCCGAACATGTACCCTAAGCCGTACCCTAAGCCTAACCCTAAGCCTAACCCTAACCCTAGGCTACCCTTGACTGCTTCTGCCTCCAATAGATTTCCTAAGCACTAGTGTTTTAAGGAACAGCTTAAAAAGAGAATCCTAATGTGATTTCTTTATAATGGGTGTGTTCCTTATATTATCTTAGTGTCTAAACTCTTCTCCATGGCTGGACCCCCAAATAATATTCCTTTAGGTGCTAAGGGGTATCTAGAGAGTGGGATTGGTTTAATAACTACCCTAACCCTAATGCGTACCCTAACCCTAACCCCTACCCTAACCCTAACACGTACCCTAATCCTAACCCGTACCCTAAACCGAGCCCTAACCCTAACACTAACCCTAACCCTAACCCTAACCCATACCCTACGCCGTACCCGAAGCCCTCCCCGAACCCGTACCCTAAGCCTAACCCTAACCCTAGGCTACCCTTGACTGCTTCTGCCTCCAATAGATTTCCTAAGCACTAGTGTTTTAAGGAACAGCTTAAAAAGAGAATCCTAATGTGATTTCTTTATAATGGGTGTGTTCCTTATCTTTTCCTAGTGTCTAAACTCTTCTCCATGGCTGGACCCCCAAATAATATTCCTTTACGTGCTAAGGGGTATCTAGAGAGTGGGATAGGTTTAATAACTACCCTAACCCTAACGCGTACCCTAACCCTAACCCCTACCCTAACCCTAAAACGTACCCTAATCCTAACCCGTACCCTAACCCTAACCCTAACCCTAACACTAACCCTAACCCTAACCCTAACCCATACCCTACGCAGTACCCGAAGCCCTCCCCGAACCCGTACCCTAAGCCGTACCCTAAGCCTAACCCTAAGCCTAAACCTAACCCTAGGATACCCTTGACTGATTCTGCCTCCAATAGATTTCCTAAGCACTAGTGTTTTAAGGAACAGCTTAAAAAGAGAATCCTAATGTGATTTCTTTATAATGTGTGTGTTCCTTATATTATCTTAGTGTCTAAACTCTTCTCCATGGCTGGACCCCCAAATAATATTCCTTTACGTGCTAAGGGGTATCTAGAGAGTGGGATAGGTTTAATAACTACCCTAACCCTAACGCGTACCCTAACCCTAAACCCTACCCTAACCCTAACACGTACCCTAATCCTAACCCGTACCCTAAACCGAGCCCTAACCCTAACACTAACCCTAACCCTAACCCTAAACCATACCCTACGCCGTACCCGAAGCCCTCCCCGAACCCGTACCCTAAGCCGTACCCTAAGCCTAACCCTAAGCCTAACCCTAACCCTAGGCTACCCTTGACTGCTTCTGCCTCCAATAGATTTCCTAAGCACTAGTGTTTTAAGGAACAGCTTAAAAAGAGAATCCTAATGTGATTTCTTTATAATGGGTGTGTTCTTTATCTTTTCCTAGTGTCTAAACTCTTCTCCATGGCTGGACCCCCAAATAATATTCCTTTACGTGCTAAGGGGTAACTAGAGAGTGGGTTAGGTTTAATAACTACCCTAACCCCAACGCGTACCTTAACGCTAACCCCTACCCTAACCCTAACACGTACCCTAATCCTAACCCGTAACCTAAACCGAGCCCTAACCCTAACACTAACCCTAACCCTAACACTAACCCATACCCTACGCCGTACCCGAAGCCCTCCCCGAACCCGTACCCTAAGGCATACCCTAAGCCTAACCCTAAGCCTAACCCTAACCCTAGGCTACCCTTGACTGCTTCTGCCTCCAATAGATTTCCTAAGCACTAGTGTTTTAAGGAACAGCTTAAAAAGAGAATCCTAATGTGATTTCTTTATAATGGGTGTGTTCCTTATCTTATCTTAGTGCCTAAACTCTTCTCCATGGCTGGACCCCCAAATAATATTCCTTTATGTGCTAAGGGGTATCTAGAGAGTGGGATAGGTTTAATAACTACCCTAACCGTAACGCGTACCCTAACCCTAACCCCTACCCTAACCCTAACACGTACCCTAATCCTAACCCGTACCCTAAACCGAGCCCTAACCCTAACACTAACCCTAACCCTAACCCTAACCCATACCCTACGCCGTACACGAAGCCCTCCCCGAACACGTACCCTAAGCCGTACCCTAAGCCTAACCCTAAGCCTAACCCTAACCCTAGGCTACCCTTGACTGCTTCTGAATCCAATAGATTTCCTAAGCACTAGTGTTTTAAGGAACAGCTTAAAAAGAGAATCCTAATGTGATTTCTTTATAATGGGTGTGTTCCTTATCTAATCCTAGTGTCTAAACTCTTCTCCATGGCTGGACCCCCAAATAATATTCCTTTATGTGCTAACGGGTATCTAGAGAGTGGGATAGGTTTAATCACTACTCTAACCCTAACGCGTACCCTAACCCTAACCCCTACCCTAGCCCTAACACGTACCCTAATCCTAACCCGTACCCTAAACCGAGCCCTAACCCTAACACCAACCCTAACCCTAACCCTAACACATACCCTACGCCGTACCCGAAGCCCTCCCCGAACACGTACCCTAAGCCGTACCCTAAGCCTAACCCTAAGCCTAACCCTAACCCTAGGCTACCCTTGACTGCTTCTGCCTCCAATAGATTTCCTAAGCACTAGTGTTTTAAGGAACAGCTTAAAAAGAGAATCCTAATGTGATTTCTTTATAATGTGTGTGTTCCTTATATTATCTTAGTGTCTAAACTCTTCTCCATGGCTGGACCCCCAAATAATATTCCTTTACGTGCTAAGGGGTATCTAGAGAGTGGGATAGGTTTAATAACTACCCTAACCCTAACGCGTACCCTAACACTAACCCCTACCCTAACCCTAACACGTACCCTAATCCTAACCCGTACCCTAAACCGAGCCCTAACCCTAACACTAACCCTAACCCTAACCCTAACCAATACCCTACGCCGTACCCGAAGCCCTCCCCAAACCCGTACCCTAAGCCGTACCATAAGCCTAACCCTAAGCCTAACCCTAACCCTAGGCTACCCTTGACTGCTTCTGCCTCCAATAGATATCCTAAGCACTAGGGTTTTAAGGAACAGCTTAAAAAGAGAATCCTAATGTGATTTCTTTATAATGTGTGTGTTCCTTATATTATCTTAGTGTCTAAACTCTTCTCCATGGATGGACCCCCAAATAATATTCCTTTAAGTGCTAAGGGGTATCTAGAGAGTGGGATAGGTTTAATAACTACCTTAACCCTAAAGCATACCCTAACCCTAACCCCTACCCTAACCCTAACACGTACCCTAAACCTAAACCGTACCCTAAACCGAGCCCTAACCCTAACACTAACCCTAACCCTAACCCATACCCTACGCCGTACCCGAAGCCCTCCCCGAACCCGTACCCTAAGCCGTACCCTAAACCTAACCCTAACCCTAGGCTACCCTTGACTGCTTCTGCCTCCAATAGATTTCCTAAGCACTAGTGTTTTAAGGAACAGCTTAAAAAGAGAATCCTAATGTGATTTCTTTATAATGGGTGTGTTCCTTATCTAATCCTAGTGTCTAAACTCTTCTCCATGGCTGGACCCCCAAATAATATTCCTTTATGTGCTAAGGGGTATCTAGAGAGTGGGATAGGTTTTATCACTACCCTAACCCTAACGCGTACCCTAACCCTAACCCCTACCCTAACCCTAACACGTACCCTAATCCTAACCCATACCCTAAACCGAGCCCTAACCCTAACACTAACGCTAACACTAACCCTAACCCATACCCTACGCCGTACCCAAAGCCCTCCCCAAACCCGTACCCTAAGCCGTACCCTAAGCCTAACCCTAAGCCTAACCCTAACCCTAGGCTACCCTTGACTGCTTCTGCCTCCAATAGATTTCCTAAGCACTAGTGTTTTAAGGAACAGCTTAAAAAGAGAATCCTAATGTGATTTCTTTATAATGTGTGTGTTCCTTATATTATCTTAGTGTCTAAGCTCTTCTCCATGGCTGGACCCACAAATAATATTCCTTTACGTGCTAAGGGGTATCTAGAGATTGGGATAGGTTTAATAACTACCCTAACCCTAACGCGTACCCTAACCCTAACCCCTACCCTAACACTAACACGTACCCTAATCCTAACCCGTACCCTAAACCGAGCCCTAACGCTAACACTAACCCTAACCCTAACCCTAACCCATACCCTACGCCGTACCCGAAGCCCTCCCCGAACCCGTACCCTAAGCCGTACCCTAAGCCTAACCCTAAGCCTAACCGTAACCCTAGGCTACCCTTGACTGCTTCTGCCTCCAATAGATTTCCTAAGCACTAGTGTTTTAAGGAACAGCTTAAAAAGAGAATCCTAATGTGATTTCTTTATAATGGGTGTGTTCCTTATCTTTTCCTAGTGTCTAAACTCTTCTCCATGGCTGGACCCCCAAACAATATTCCTTTACGTGCTAAGGGGTAACTAGAGAGTGGGATAGGTTTAATAACTACCCTAACCCTAACGCGTACCCTAACGCTAACCCCTACCCTAACCCTAACACGTACCCTAATCCTAACCCGTACCCTAAACCGAGCCCTAACCCTAACACTAACCCTAACCCTAACCCTAACCCATACCCTACGCCATACCCGAAGCCCTCCCCGAACCCGTACCCTAAGCCGTACCCTAAGCCTAACCCTAAGCCTAACCCTAACCCTAGGCTACCCTTGACTGCTTCTGCCTCCAATAGATTTCCTAAGCACTAGTGTTTTAAGGAACAGCTTAAAAAGAGAATCCTAATGTGATTTCTTTATAATGTGTGTGTTCCTTATATTATCTTAGTGTCTAAACTCTTCTCCATGGCTGGACCCCTAAATAATATTCCTTTACGTGCTAAGGGCTATCTAGAGAGTGGGATAGGTTTAATAACTACCTTAACCCTAACGCGTAGCCTAAACCTAACACCTACCCTAACCCTAACACGTACCCTAAACCTAACCCGTACCCTAAACCGAGCCCTAACCCTAACACAAACCCTAACCCTAACCCTAACCCATACCCTACGCCGTACCCGAAGCCCTCCCCGAACCCGTACCCTAAGCCGTACCCTAAGCCTAACCCTAACCCTAGGCTACCCTTGACTGCTTCTGCCTCCAATAGATTTCCTAAGCACTAGTGTTTTAAGGAACAGCTTAAAAAGAGAATCCTAATGTGATTTCTTTATAATGGGTGTGTTCCTTATCTTTTCCTAGTGTCTAAACTCTTCTCCATGGCTGGACCCCCAAATAATATTCCTTTACGTGCTAAGGGGTAACTAGAGAGTGGGATAGTTTTAATAACTACCCTAACCCTAACGCGTACCCTAACGCTAACCCCTACCCTAACCCTAACACGTACCCTAATCCTAACCCGTACCCTAAACCGAGCCCTAACCCTAACACTAACCGTAACCCTAACCCTAACCCATACCCTACGCCGTACCCGAAGCCCTCCCCGAACCCGTACCCTAAGCCGTACCCTAAGCCTAACCCTAAGCCTAACCCTAACACTAGGCTACCCTTGACTGCTTCTGCCTCCAATAGTTTTCCTAAGCACTAGTGTTTTAAGGAACAGCTTAAAAAGAGAATCCTAATGTGATTTCTTTATAATGGGTGTGTTCCTTATCTTTTCCTAGTGTCTAAACTCTTCTCCATGGCTGGACCCCCAAACAATATTCCTTTACGTGCTAAGGGGTAACTAGAGAGTGGGATAGGTTTAATAACTACCCTAACCCTAACGCTTACCCTAACGCTAACCCCTACCCTAAACCTAACACGTACCCTAATCCTAACCCGTACCCTAAACCGAGCCCTAACCCTAACACTAACCCTAACCCTAACCCTAACCCATACCCTACGCCGTACCCGAAGCCCTCCCCGAACCCGTACCCTAAGCCGTACCCTAAGCCTAACCCTAAGCCTAACCCTAACCCTAGGCTACCCTTGACTGCTTCTGCCTCCAATAGATTTCCGAAGCACTAGGGTTTTAAGGAACAGCTTAAAAAGAGAATCCTAATGTGATTTCTTTATAATGTGTGTGTTCCTTATATTATCTTAGTGTCTAAACTCTTCTCCATGGCTGGACCCCCAAATAATATTCCTTTACGTGTTAAGGGGTATCTAGAGAGTGGGATAGGTTTAATAACTAACCTAACCCTAATGCGTGCCCTAACCCTAACCCCTACCCTAACCCTAACACGTACCCTAATCCTAACACGTACCCTAAACCGAGCCCTAACCCTAACACTAACCCTAACCCTAACCCTAACCCATACCCTACGCCGTACCCGAAGCCCTCCCCGAACCCGTACCCTAAGCCGTACCCTAAGCCTAACCCTAAGCCTAACCCTAACCCTAGGCTACCCTTGACTGCTTCTGCCTCCAATAGATTTCCTAAGCACTAGTGTTTTAAGGAACAGCTTAAAAAGAGAATCCTAATGTGCTTTCTTTATAATGTGTGTGTTCCTTATATTATCTTAGTGTGTAAACTCTTCTCCATGGCTGGACCCCCAAATAATATTCCTTTACGTGCTAAGGGGTATCTAGAGAGTGGGATAGGTTTAATAACTACCCTAACCCTAACGCGTACCCTAACCCAAACCCCTACCCTAACCCTAACACGTACCCTAATCCTAACCCGTACTCTATACCGAGCCCTAACCCTAACACTAACCCTAACCCTAACCCTAACCAATACCCTACGCCATACCCGAAGCCGTCCCCGAACACGTACCCTAAGACGTACCCTAAGCCTAACCCTAAGCCTAACCCTAACCCTAGGCTACCCTTGACTGCTTCTGCCTCCAATAGATTTCCTAAGCACTAGTGTTTTAAGGAACAGCTTAAAAAGAGAATCCTACTGTGATTTCTTTATAATGTGTTTGTTCCTTATATTATCTTAGTTTCTAAACTCTTCTCCATGGCTGGAACAACAATTAATATTCCTTTACGTGCTAAGGGGTATCTAGAGAGTGGGATAGGTTTAATAACTACCCTAACCCTAACGCTTACCCTAACCCTAACCCCTACCCTAACCCTAACACGTACCCTAATCCTAACCCGTAACCTAAACCGAGCCCTAACCCTAACACTAACCCTAACCCTAACCCTAACCCATACCCTACGCTGTACCCGAAGCCCTCCCCGAACACGTACCCTAAGCCGTACCCTAAGCCTAACCCTAAGCCTAACCCTTACCCTAGGCTACCCTTGACTGCTTCTGCCTCCAATAGATTTCCTAAGCACTAGTGTTTTAAGGAACAGCTTAAAAAGAGAATCCTAATGTGATTTCTTTATAATGGGTGTGTTCCTTATCTAATCCTAGTGTCTAAACTCTTCTCCATGGCTGGACCCCCAAATAATATTCCTTTATGTGCTAACGGGTATCTAGAGAGTGGGATAGGTTTAATCACTACCCTAACCCTAACGCGTACCCTAACGCTAACCCCTACCCTAACCCTAACACGTACCCTAATCCTAACCCGTACCCTAAACCGAGCCCTAACCCTAACACTAACCCTAACCCTAACCCATACCCTACGCCGTACACGAAGCCCTCCCCGAACCCGTACCCTAAGCCGTACCCTAAGCCTAACCCTAAGCCTAACCCTTACCCTAGGCTACCCTTGACTGCTTCTGCCTCCAATAGATTTCCTAAGCACTAGTGTTTTAAGGAACAGCTTAAAAAGAGAATCCTAATGTGATTTCTTTATAATGGGTGTGTTCCTTATCTAATCCTAGTGTCTAAACTCTTCTCCATGGCTGGACCCCCAAATAATATTCCTTTACGTGCTAAGGGGTATCTAGAGAGTGGGATAGGTTTAATAACTACCCTAACCCTAACGCGTACACTAACCCTAACCCCTACCCTAACCCTAACACGTACCCTAATCCTAACCCGTACCCTAAACCGAGCCCTAACCCTAACACTAACCCTAACCCTAACCCTAACCCATACCCTACGTCGTACCCGAAGCCCTCCCCAAACCCGTACCCTAAGCCTAACCCTAAGCCTAACCCTAACCCTAGGCTACCCTTGACTGCTTCTGCCTCCAATAGATTTCCTAAGCACTAGTGTTTTAAGGAACAGCTTAAAAAGAGAATCCTAATGTGATTTCTTTATAATGGGTGTGTTCCTTATCTTATCCTAGTGTCTAAACTCTTCTCCATGGCTGGACCCCCAAATAATATTCCTTTACGTGCTAAGGGGTATCTAGAGAGTGGGATTGGTTTAATAACTACCCTAACCCTAACGCGTACCCTAACGCTAACACCTACCCTAACCCTAACACGTACCCTAAACCTAACCCGTACCCTAAACCGAGCCCTAACCCTAACACTAACCCTAACCCTAACCCTAACCCATACCCTACGCCGTACCCGAAGCCCTCCCCGAACCCGTACCCTAAGCCGTACACTAAGCCTAACCCTAAGCCTAACCCTAACCCTAGGCTACCCTTGACTGCTTCTGCCTCCAATAGATTTCCTAAGCACTAGGGTTTTAAGGAACAGCTTAAAAAGAGAATCCTAATGTGATTTCTTTATAATGGGTGTGTTCCTTATCTTTTCCTAGTGTCTAAACTCTTCTCCATGGCTGGACCCCCAAATAGTATTCCTTTACGTGCTAAGGGGTAACTAGAGAGTGGGATAGGTTTAATAACTACCCTAACCCTAACGCGTACCCTAAAGCTAACCCCTACCCTAACCCTAACACGTACCCTAATCCTAACCCGTACCCTAAACCGAGCCCTAACCCTAACACTAACCCTAACCCTAACCCTAACCCATACCCTACACCGTACCCGAAGCCCTCCCCGAACCCGTACCCTAAGCCGTACCCTAAGACTAACCCTAAGCCTAACCCTAACCCTAGGCTACCCTTGACTGCTTCTGCCTCCAATAGATTTCCTAAGCACTAGTGTTTTAAGGAACAGCTTAAAAAGAGAATCCTAATGTGATTTCTTTATAATGTGTGTGTTCCTTATATTATCTTAGTGTCTAAACTCTTCTCCATGGCTGGACCCCCAAATAATATTCCTTTACGTGCTAAGGGCTATCTAGAGAGTGGGATAGGTTTAATAACTACCCTAACCGTAACGCGTACCCTAACCCTAACCCCTACTCTAACCCTAACACGTACCCTAATCCTAACCCGTACCCTAAACCGAGCCCTAACCCTAACACTAACCCTAACCCTAACCCTAACCCATACCCTACGCCGTACCCGAAGCCCTCCCCGAACACGTACCCTAAGCCGTACCCTAAGCCTAACCCTAAGCCTAACCCTAACCCTAGGCTACCCTTGACTGCTTCTGCCTCCAATAGATTTCCTAAGCACTAGTGTTTTAAGGAACAGCTAAAAAAGAGAATCCTAATGTGATTTCTTTATAATGTGTGTGTTCCTTATATTATCTTAGTGTCTAAACTCTTCTCCATGGCTGGACCCCCAAATAATATTCCTTTACGTGCTAAGGGGTATCTAGAGAGTGGGATAGGTTTAATAACTACCCTAACCCTAACGCGTACCCTAACCCTAACCCCTACCCTAACCCTAACACGTACCCTAATCCTAACCCGTACCCTAAACCGAGGCCTATTCTTAACACTAACCCTAACACTAACCCTAACCCATACCCTACGCCGTACCCGAAGCCCTCCCCGAACCCGTACCCTAAGCCGTACCCTAAGCCTAACCCTAAGCCTAACCCTAACCTTAGGCTACCCTTGACTGCTTCTGCCTCCAATAGATTTCCTAAGCACTAGTGTTTTAAGGAAGAGCTTAAAAAGAGAATCCTAATGTGATTTCTTTATAATGGGTGTGTTCCTTATCTAATCCTAGTGTCTAAACTCTTCTGCACGGCTGGACCCCCAAATAATATTCCTTTATGTGCTAAGGGGTATCTAGAGAGTGGGATAGGTTTAATCACTACCCTAACCCTAACGCGTACCCTAACCCTAACCCCTACCCTAACCCTAACACGTACCCTAATCCTAACCCATACCCTAAACCGAGCCCTAACCCTAACACTAACCCTAACCCTAACCCTAACCCATACCCTACGCCGTACCCGAAGCCCTCCCCGAACCCGTACCCTAAGCCATACCCTAAGCCTAACCCTAAGCCTAACCCTAACCCTAGGCTACCCTTGACTGCTTCTGCCTCCAATACATTTCCTAAGCACTAGTGTTTTAAGGAACAGCTTAAAAAGAGAATCCTAATGTGATTTCTTTATAATGGGTGTGTTCCTTATCTAATCGTAGTGTCTAAACTCTTCTCCATGGCTGGACCCCCAAATAATATTCCTTTATGTGCTAAGGGGTATCTAGAGAGTGGGATAGGTTTAATCAGTACCCTAACACTAAAGCGTACCCTAACCCTAACCCCTACCCTAACCCTAACACGTACCCTAATCCTAACCCGTACCCTAAACCGAGCCCTAACCCTAACACTAACCCTAACCCTAACCCTAACCCATACCCTACGCCGTACCCGAAGCCCTCCCCGAACACGTACCCTAAGCCGTACCCTAAGCCTAACCCTAAGCCTAACCCTAACCCTAGGCTACCCTTGACTGCTTCTGCCTCCAATAGATTTCCTAAGCACTAGTGTTTTAAGGAACAGCTTAAAAAGAGAATCCTTATGTGATTTCTTTATAATGGGTGTGTTCCTTATCTAATCCTAGTGTCTAAACTCTTCTCCATGGCTGGACCCCCAAATAATATTCTTTTATGTGCTAAGGGGTATCTAGAGAGTGGGATAGGTTTAATCACTACCCTAACCCTAACACGTACCCTAACCCTAACCCCTACCCTAACCCTAACACGTACCCTAATCCTAACCCGTACCCTAAACCGAGCCCTAACCCTAACACTAACCCTAACCCTAACCCATACCCTACGCCGTACCCGAAGCCCTCCCCGAACCCGTAACCTAAGCCGTAACCTAAGCCTAACCCTAAGCCTAACACTAACCCTAGGCTACCCTTGACTGCTTCTGCCTCCAATAGATTTCCTAAGCACTAGTGTTTTAAGGAACAGCTTAAAAAGAGAATCCTAATGTGATTTCTTTATAATGTGTGTGTTCCTTATATTATCTTAGTGTCTAAACTCTTCTCCATGGCTGGACCGCCAAATAATATTCCTTTACGTGCTAAGGGGTATCTAGAGAGTGGGATAGGTTTAATAACTACCCTAACCCTAACGCGTACCCTAACCCTAACCCCTACCCTAACCCTAACACGTACCCTAATCCTAACCCGTAACGTAAACCGAGCCCTAACCCTAACACTAACCCTAACACTAACCCTAACCCATACCCTACGCCGTACCCGAAGCCCTCCCCGAACCCGTACCCTAAGCCGTACCCTAAGCCTAACCCTAAGCCTAACCCTAACCCTAGGCTACCCTTTACTGCTTCTGCCTCCAATAGATTTCCTAAGCACTAGTGTTTTAAGGAACAGCTTAAAAAGAGAATCCTAATGTGATTTCTTTATAATGGGTGTGTTCCTTATCTTATCCTAGTGTCTAAACTCTTCTCCATGGCTGGACCCCCAAATAATATTCCTTTACGTGCTAAGGGGTATCTAGAGAGTGGGATTGGTTTAATAACTACCCTATCCCTAACGCGTACCCTAACGCTAACCCCTACCCTAACCCTAACACGTACCCTAATCCTAACCCGTACCCTAAACCGAGCCCTAACCCTAACACTAACCCTAACCCTAACCCTAACCCATACCCTACGCCGTACCCGAAGCCCTCCCCGAACCTGTACCCTAAGCCGTACACTAAGCCTAACCCTAAGCCTAACCCTGACCCTAGGCTACCCTTGACTGCTTCTGCCTCCAATAGATTTCCTAAGCACTAGGGTTTTAAGGAACAGCTTAAAAAGAGAATCCTAATGTGATTTCTTTATAATGGGTGTGTTCCTTATCTTTTCCTAGTGTCTAAACTCTTCTCCATGGCTGGACCCCCAAATAATATTCCTTTACGTGCTAAGGGGTATCTAGAGAGTGGGATAGGTTTAATGACTAACCTAACCCTAACGCGTACCCTAACGCTAACCCCTACCCTAACCCTAAAACGTACCCTAATCCTAACCCGTACCCTAAACCGAGCCCTAACCCTAACACTAACCCTAACCCTAACCCTAATCCATACCCTACACCGTACCCGAAGCCCTCCCCGAACCCGTAACCTAAGCCGTACCCTAAGCCTAACCCTAAGCCTAACCCTAACCCTAGGCTACCCTTGACTGCTTCTGCCTCCAATAGATTTCCTAAGCACTAGTGTTTTAAGGAACAGCTTAAAAAGAGAATCCTTATGTGATTTCTTTATAATGTGTGTGTTCCTTATATTATCTTAGTGTCTAAACTCTTCTCCATGGCTGGACCCCCAAATAATATTCCTTTACGTGCTAAGGGCTATCTAGAGAGTGGGATAGGTTTAATAACTACCCTAACCGTAACGCGTACCCTAACCCTAACCCCTACTCTAACCCTAACACGTACCCTAATCCTAACCCGTACCCTAAACCGAGCCCTAACCCTAACACTAACCCTAACCCTAACCCTAACCCATACCCTACGCCGTACCCGAAGCCCTCCCCGAACACGTACCCTAAGCCGTACCCTAAGCCTAACCCTAAGCCTAACCCTAACCCTAGGCTACCCTTGACTGCTTCTGCCTCCAATAGATTTCCTAAGCACTAGTGTTTTAAGGAACAGCTTAAAAAGAGAATCCTAATGTGATTTCTTTATAATGTGTGTGTTCCTTATATTATCTTAGTGTCTAAACTCTTCTCCATGGCTGGACCCCCAAATAATATTCCTTTACGTGCTAAGGGGTATCTAGAGAGTGGGATAGGTTTAATAACTACCCTAACCCTAACGCGTACCCTAACCCTAACCCCTACCCTAACCCTAACACGTACTCTAATCCTAACCCGTACCCTAAACCGAGGCCTATCCCTAACACTAACCCTAACCCTAACCCTAACCCATACCCTACGCCGTACCCGAAGCCCTTCCCGAACCCGTACCCTAAGCCGTACCCTAAGCCTAACCCTAAGCCTAACCCTAACCCTAGGCTACCCTTGACTGCTTCTGCCTCCAATAGATTTCCTAAGCACTAGTGTTTTAAGGAACAGCTTAAAAAGAGAATCCTAAAGTGATTTCTTTATAATGGGTGTGTTCCTTATCTAATCCTAGTGTCTAAACTCTTCTCCATGGCTGGACCCCCAAATAATATTCCTTTATGTGCTAAGGGGTATCTAGAGAGTGGGATAGGTTTAATCACTACCCTAACCCTAACGCGTACCCTAACCCTAACCCCTACCCTAACACTAACAGGTATCCTAATCCTAACCCGTACCCTAAACCGAGCCCTAACCCTAACACTAACCCTAACCCTAAACCATACCCTACGCCATACCCGAAGCCCTCCCCGAACCCGTACCCTAAGCCATACCCTAAGCCTAACCCTAAGCCTAACCCTAAACCTAGGCTACCCTTGACTGCTTCTGCCTCCAATAGATTTCCTAAGCACTAGTGTTTTAAGGAACAGCTTAAAAAGAGAATCCTTATGTGATTTCTTTATAATGTGTGTGTTCCTTATATTATCTTAGTGTCTAAACTCTTCTCCATGGCTGGACCCCCATATAATATTCCTTTACGTGCTAAGGGGTATCTAGAGAGTGGGATAGGTTTAATAACTACCCTATCCGTAACGCGTACCCTAACCCTAACCCCTACCCTAACCCTAACACGTACCCTAATCCTAACCCGTACCCTAAACCGAGCCCTAACCCTAACACTAACCTTAACCCTAACGCTAACCGATACCCTTCGCCATACCCGAAGCCCTCCCCGAACATGTACCCTAAGCCGTACCCTAAGCCGTACCCTAAGCCTAACCCTAACCCTAGGCTACCCTTGACTGCTTCTGCCTCCAATAGATTTCCTAAGCACTAGTGTTTTAAGGAACAGCTTAAAAAGAGAATCCTAATGTGATTTCTTTATAATGGGTGTGTTCCTTATCTTATCCTAGTGTCTAAACTCTTCTCCATGGCTGGACCCCCAAATAATATTCCTTTACGTGCTAAGGGGTATCTAGAGAGTGGGATTGGTTTAATAACTACCCTATCCCTAACGCGTACCCTAACGCTAACCCCTACCCTAACCCTAACACGTACCCTAATCCTAACCCGTACCCTAAACCGAGCCCTAACCCTAACACTAACCCTAACCCTAACCCTAACCCATACCCTACGCCGTACCCGAAGCCCTCCCCGAACCTGTACCCTAAGCCGTACACTAAGCCTAACCCTAAGCCTAACCCTGACCCTAGGCTACCCTTGACTGCTTCTGCCTCCAATAGATTTCCTAAGCACTAGGGTTTTAAGGAACAGCTTAAAAAGAGAATCCTAAAGTGATTTCTTTATAATGGGTGTGTTCCTTATCTTTTCCTAGTGTCTAAACTCTTCTCCATGGCTGGACCCCCAAATAATATTCCTTTACGTGCTAAGGGGTATCTAGAGAGTGGGATAGGTTTAATGACTAACCTAACCCTAACGCGTACCCTAACGCTAACCCCTACCCTAACCCTAAAACGTACCCTAATCCTAACCCGTACCCTAAACCGAGCCCTAACCCTAACACTAACCCTAACCCTAACCCTAATCCATACCCTACACCGTACCCGAAGCCCTCCCCGAACCCGTAACCTAAGCCGTACCCTAAGCCTAACCCTAAGCCTAACCCTAACCCTAGGCTACCCTTGACTGCTTCTGCCTCCAATAGATTTCCTAAGCACTAGTGTTTTAAGGAACAGCTTAAAAAGAGAATCCTTATGTGATTTCTTTATAATGTGTGTGTTCCTTATATTATCTTAGTGTCTAAACTCTTCTCCATGGCTGGACCCCCAAATAATATTCCTTTACGTGCTAAGGGCTATCTAGAGAGTGGGATAGGTTTAATAACTACCCTAACCGTAACGCGTACCCTAACCCTAACCCCTACCCTAACCCTAACACGTACCCTAATCCTAACCCGTACCCTAAACCGAGCCCTAACCCTAACACTAACCCTAACCCTAACCCTAACCCATACCCTACGCCGTACCCGAAGCCCTCCCCGAACACGTACCCTAAGCCGTACCCTAAGCCTAACCCTAAGCCTAACCCTAACCCTAGGCTACCCTTGACTGCTTCTGCCTCCAATAGATTTCCTAAGCACTAGTGTTTTAAGGAACAGCTTAAAAAGAGAATCCTTATGTGATTTCTTTATAATGGGTGTGTTCCTTATCTAATCCTAGTGTCTAAACTCTTCTCCATGGCTGGACCCCCAAATAATATTCTTTTATGTGCTAAGGGGTATCTAGAGAGTGGGATAGGTTTAATCACTACCCTAACCCTAACACGTACCCTAACCCTAACCCCTACCCTAACCCTAACACGTTCCCTAATCCTAACCCGTACCCTAAACCGAGCCCTAACCCTAACACTAACCCTAACCCTAACCCATACCCTACGCCGTACCCGAAGCCCTCCCCGAACCCGTAACCTAAGCCGTAACCTAAGCCTAACCCTAAGCCTAACACTAACCCTAGGCTACCCTTGACTGCTTCTGCCTCCAATAGATTTCCTAAGCACTAGTGTTTTAAGGAACAGCTTAAAAAGAGAATCCTAATGTGATTTCTTTATAATGTGTGTGTTCCTTATATTATCTTAGTGTCTAAACTCTTCTCCATGGCTGGACCGCCAAATAATATTCCTTTACGTGCTAAGGGGTATCTAGAGAGTGGGATAGGTTTAATAACTACCCTAACCCTAACGCGTACCCTAACCCTAACCCCTACCCTAACCCTAACACGTACCCTAATCCTAACCCGTAACGTAAACCGAGCCCTAACCCTAACACTAACCCTAACACTAACCCTAACCCATACCCTACGCCGTACCCGAAGCCCTCCCCGAACCCGTACCCTAAGCCGTACCCTAAGCCTAACCCTAAGCCTAACCCTAACCCTAGGCTACCCTTTACTGCTTCTGCCTCCAATAGATTTCCTAAGCACTAGTGTTTTAAGGAACAGCTTAAAAAGAGAATCCTAATGTGATTTCTTTATAATGGGTGTGTTCCTTATCTTATCCTAGTGTCTAAACTCTTCTCCATGGCTGGACCCCCAAATAATATTCCTTTACGTGCTAAGGGGTATCTAGAGAGTGGGATTGGTTTAATAACTACCCTATCCCTAACGCGTACCCTAACGCTAACCCCTACCCTAACCCTAACACGTACCCTAATCCTAACCCGTACCCTAAACCGAGCCCTAACCCTAACACTAACCCTAACCCTAACCCTAACCCATACCCTACGCCGTACCCGAAGCCCTCCCCGAACCTGTACCCTAAGCCGTACACTAAGCCTAACCCTAAGCCTAACCCTGACCCTAGGCTACCCTTGACTGCTTCTGCCTCCAATAGATTTCCTAAGCACTAGGGTTTTAAGGAACAGCTTAAAAAGAGAATCCTAATGTGATTTCTTTATAATGGGTGTGTTCCTTATCTTTTCCTAGTGTCTAAACTCTTCTCCATGGCTGGACCCCCAAATAATATTCCTTTACGTGCTAAGGGGTATCTAGAGAGTGGGATAGGTTTAATGACTAACCTAACCCTAACGCGTACCCTAACGCTAACCCCTACCCTAACCCTAAAACGTACCCTAATCCTAACCCGTACCCTAAACCGAGCCCTAACCCTAACACTAACCCTAACCCTAACCCTAATCCATACCCTACACCGTACCCGAAGCCCTCCCCGAACCCGTAACCTAAGCCGTACCCTAAGCCTAACCCTAAGCCTAACCCTAACCCTAGGCTACCCTTGACTGCTTCTGCCTCCAATAGATTTCCTAAGCACTAGTGTTTTAAGGAACAGCTTAAAAAGAGAATCCTTATGTGATTTCTTTATAATGTGTGTGTTCCTTATATTATCTTAGTGTCTAAACTCTTCTCCATGGCTGGACCCCCAAATAATATTCCTTTACGTGCTAAGGGCTATCTAGAGAGTGGGATAGGTTTAATAACTACCCTAACCGTAACGCGTACCCTAACCCTAACCCCTACTCTAACCCTAACACGTACCCTAATCCTAACCCGTACCCTAAACCGAGCCCTAACCCTAACACTAACCCTAACCCTAACCCTAACCCATACCCTACGCCGTACCCGAAGCCCTCCCCGAACACGTACCCTAAGCCGTACCCTAAGCCTAACCCTAAGCCTAACCCTAACCCTAGGCTACCCTTGACTGCTTCTGCCTCCAATAGATTTCCTAAGCACTAGTGTTTTAAGGAACAGCTTAAAAAGAGAATCCTAATGTGATTTCTTTATAATGTGTGTGTTCCTTATATTATCTTAGTGTCTAAACTCTTCTCCATGGCTGGACCCCCAAATAATATTCCTTTACGTGCTAAGGGGTATCTAGAGAGTGGGATAGGTTTAATAACTACCCTAACCCTAACGCGTACCCTAACCCTAACCCCTACCCTAACCCTAACACGTACTCTAATCCTAACCCGTACCCTAAACCGAGGCCTATCCCTAACACTAACCCTAACCCTAACCCTAACCCATACCCTACGCCGTACCCGAAGCCCTTCCCGAACCCGTACCCTAAGCCGTACCCTAAGCCTAACCCTAAGCCTAACCCTAACCCTAGGCTACCCTTGACTGCTTCTGCCTCCAATAGATTTCCTAAGCACTAGTGTTTTAAGGAACAGCTTAAAAAGAGAATCCTAAAGTGATTTCTTTATAATGGGTGTGTTCCTTATCTAATCCTAGTGTCTAAACTCTTCTCCATGGCTGGACCCCCAAATAATATTCCTTTATGTGCTAAGGGGTATCTAGAGAGTGGGATAGGTTTAATCACTACCCTAACCCTAACGCGTACCCTAACCCTAACCCCTACCCTAACACTAACAGGTATCCTAATCCTAACCCGTACCCTAAACCGAGCCCTAACCCTAACACTAACCCTAACCCTAAACCATACCCTACGCCATACCCGAAGCCCTCCCCGAACCCGTACCCTAAGCCATACCCTAAGCCTAACCCTAAGCCTAACCCTAAACCTAGGCTACCCTTGACTGCTTCTGCCTCCAATAGATTTCCTAAGCACTAGTGTTTTAAGGAACAGCTTAAAAAGAGAATCCTTATGTGATTTCTTTATAATGTGTGTGTTCCTTATATTATCTTAGTGTCTAAACTCTTCTCCATGGCTGGACCCCCATATAATATTCCTTTACGTGCTAAGGGGTATCTAGAGAGTGGGATAGGTTTAATAACTACCCTATCCGTAACGCGTACCCTAACCCTAACCCCTACCCTAACCCTAACACGTACCCTAATCCTAACCCGTACCCTAAACCGAGCCCTAACCCTAACACTAACCTTAACCCTAACGCTAACCCATACCCTTCGCCATACCCGAAGCCCTCCCCGAACATGTACCCTAAGCCGTACCCTAAGCCGTACCCTAAGCCTAACCCTAACCCTAGGCTACCCTTGACTGCTTCTGCCTCCAATAGATTTCCTAAGCACTAGTGTTTTAAGGAACAGCTTAAAAAGAGAATCCTAATGTGATTTCTTTATAATGGGTGTGTTCCTTATCTTATCCTAGTGTCTAAACTCTTCTCCATGGCTGGACCCCCAAATAATATTCCTTTACGTGCTAAGGGGTATCTAGAGAGTGGGATTGGTTTAATAACTACCCTATCCCTAACGCGTACCCTAACGCTAACCCCTACCCTAACCCTAACACGTACCCTAATCCTAACCCGTACCCTAAACCGAGCCCTAACCCTAACACTAACCCTAACCCTAACCCTAACCCATACCCTACGCCGTACCCGAAGCCCTCCCCGAACCTGTACCCTAAGCCGTACACTAAGCCTAACCCTAAGCCTAACCCTGACCCTAGGCTACCCTTGACTGCTTCTGCCTCCAATAGATTTCCTAAGCACTAGGGTTTTAAGGAACAGCTTAAAAAGAGAATCCTAATGTGATTTCTTTATAATGGGTGTGTTCCTTATCTTTTCCTAGTGTCTAAACTCTTCTCCATGGCTGGACCCCCAAATAATATTCCTTTACGTGCTAAGGGGTATCTAGAGAGTGGGATAGGTTTAATGACTAACCTAACCCTAACGCGTACCCTAACGCTAACCCCTACCCTAACCCTAAAACGTACCCTAATCCTAACCCGTACCCTAAACCGAGCCCTAACCCTAACACTAACCCTAACCCTAACCCTAATCCATACCCTACACCGTACCCGAAGCCCTCCCCGAACCCGTAACCTAAGCCGTACCCTAAGCCTAACCCTAAGCCTAACCCTAACCCTAGGCTACCCTTGACTGCTTCTGCCTCCAATAGATTTCCTAAGCACTAGTGTTTTAAGGAACAGCTTAAAAAGAGAATCCTTATGTGATTTCTTTATAATGTGTGTGTTCCTTATATTATCTTAGTGTCTAAACTCTTCTCCATGGCTGGACCCCCAAATAATATTCCTTTACGTGCTAAGGGCTATCTAGAGAGTGGGATAGGTTTAATAACTACCCTAACCGTAACGCGTACCCTAACCCTAACCCCTACTCTAACCCTAACACGTACCCTAATCCTAACCCGTACCCTAAACCGAGCCCTAACCCTAACACTAACCCTAACCCTAACCCTAACCCATACCCTACGCCGTACCCGAAGCCCTCCCCGAACACGTACCCTAAGCCGTACCCTAAGCCTAACCCTAAGCCTAACCCTAACCCTAGGCTACCCTTGACTGCTTCTGCCTCCAATAGATTTCCTAAGCACTAGTGTTTTAAGGAACAGCTTAAAAAGAGAATCCTAATGTGATTTCTTTATAATGTGTGTGTTCCTTATATTATCTTAGTGTCTAAACTCTTCTCCATGGCTGGACCCCCAAATAATATTCCTTTACGTGCTAAGGGGTATCTAGAGAGTGGGATAGGTTTAATAACTACCCTAACCCTAACGCGTACCCTAACCCTAACCCCTACCCTAACCCTAACACGTACTCTAATCCTAACCCGTACCCTAAACCGAGGCCTATCCCTAACACTAACCCTAACCCTAACCCTAACCCATACCCTACGCCGTACCCGAAGCCCTTCCCGAACCCGTACCCTAAGCCGTACCCTAAGCCTAACCCTAAGCCTAACCCTAACCCTAGGCTACCCTTGACTGCTTCTGCCTCCAATAGATTTCCTAAGCACTAGTGTTTTAAGGAACAGCTTAAAAAGAGAATCCTAAAGTGATTTCTTTATAATGGGTGTGTTCCTTATCTAATCCTAGTGTCTAAACTCTTCTCCATGGCTGGACCCCCAAATAATATTCCTTTATGTGCTAAGGGGTATCTAGAGAGTGGGATAGGTTTAATCACTACCCTAACCCTAACGCGTACCCTAACCCTAACCCCTACCCTAACACTAACAGGTACCCTAATCCTAACCCGTACCCTAAACCGAGCCCTAACCCTAACACTAACCCTAACCCTAAACCATACCCTACGCCATACCCGAAGCCCTCCCCGAACCCGTACCCTAAGCCATACCCTAAGCCTAACCCTAAGCCTAACCCTAAACCTAGGCTACCCTTGACTGCTTCTGCCTCCAATAGATTTCCTAAGCACTAGTGTTTTAAGGAACAGCTTAAAAAGAGAATCCTTATGTGATTTCTTTATAATGTGTGTGTTCCTTATATTATCTTAGTGTCTAAACTCTTCTCCATGGCTGGACCCCCAAATAATATTCCTTTACGTGCTAAGGGGTATCTAGAGAGTGGGATAGGTTTAATAACTACCCTATCCGTAACGCGTACCCTAACCCTAACCCCTACCCTAACCCTAACACGTACCCTAATCCTAACCCGTACCCTAAACCGAGCCCTAACCCTAACACTAACCTTAACCCTAACGCTAACCCATACCCTTCGCCATACCCGAAGCCCTCCCCGAACATGTACCCTAAGCCGTACCCTAAGCCTAACCCTAAGCCTAACCCTAACCCTAGGCTACCCTTGACTGCTTCTGCCTCCAATAGATTTCCTAAGCACTAGTGTTTTAAGGAACAGCTTAAAAAGAGAATCCTAATGTGATTTCTTTATAATGGGTGTGTTCCTTATATTATCTTAGTGTCTAAACTCTTCTCCATGGCTGGACCCCCAAATAATATTCCTTTAGGTGCTAAGGGGTATCTAGAGAGTGGGATTGGTTTAATAACTACCCTAACCCTAATGCGTACCCTAACCCTAACCCCTACCCTAACCCTAACACGTACCCTAATCCTAACCCGTACCCTAAACCGAGCCCTAACCCTAACACTAACCCTAACCCTAACCCTAACCCATACCCTACGCCGTACCCGAAGCCCTCCCCGAACCCGTACCCTAAGCCTAACCCTAACCCTAGGCTACCCTTGACTGCTTCTGCCTCCAATAGATTTCCTAAGCACTAGTGTTTTAAGGAACAGCTTAAAAAGAGAATCCTAATGTGATTTCTTTATAATGGGTGTGTTCCTTATCTTTTCCTAGTGTCTAAACTCTTCTCCATGGCTGGACCCCCAAATAATATTCCTTTACGTGCTAAGGGGTATCTAGAGAGTGGGATAGGTTTAATAACTACCCTAACCCTAACGCGTACCCTAACCCTAACCCCTACCCTAACCCTAAAACGTACCCTAATCCTAACCCGTACCCTAAACCGAGCCCTAACCCTAACACTAACCCTAACCCTAACCCTAACCCATACCCTACGCCGTACCCGAAGCCCTCCCCGAACACGTACCCTAAGCCGTACCCTAAGCCTAACCCTAAGCCTAACCCTAACCCTAGGCTACCCTTGACTGCTTCTGCCTCCAATAGATTTCCTAAGCACTAGTGTTTTAAGGAACAGCTTAAAAAGAGAATCCTAATGTGATTTCTTTATAATGGGTGTGTTCCTTATCTAATCCTAGTGTCTAAACTCTTCTCCATGGCTGGACCCCCAAATAATATTCCTTTATGTGCTAAGGGGTAACTAGAGAGTGGGATAGGTTTAATAACTATCCTAACCCTAACGCGTACCCTAACGCTAACCCCTACCCTAAACCTAACACGTACCCTAATCCTAACCCGTACCCTAAACTGAGCCCTAACCCTAACACTAACCCTAACCCTAACCCTAACCCATACCCTACACCGTACCCGAAGCCCTCCCCGAACCCGTACCCTAAGCCGTACCCTAAGCCTAACCCTAAGCCTAACCCTAACCCTAGGCTACCCTTGACTGCTTCTGCCTCCAATAGATTTCCTAAGCACTAGTGTTTTAAGGAACAGCTTAAAAAGAGAATCCTAATGTGATTTCTTTATAATGTGTGTGTTCCTTATATTATCTTAGTGTCTAAACTCTTCTCCATGGCTGGACCCCCAAATAATATTCCTTTACGTGCTAAGGGGTATCTAGAGAGTGGGATAGGTTTAATAACTACCCTAACCCTAACACGTACCCTAACCCTAACCCCTACCCTAACCCTAACACGTACCCTAATCCTAACCCGTACCCTAAACCGAGCCCTAACCCTAACACTAACCCTAACCCTAACCCTAACCCATACCCTACGCCGTACCCGAAGCCCTCCCCGAAAACGTACCCTAATCCGTACCCTAAGCCTAACCCTAAGCCTAACCCTTACCCTAGGCTACCGTTGACTGCTTCTGCCTCCAATAGATTTCCTAAGCACTAGTGTTTTAAGGAACAGCTTAAAAAGAGAATCCTAATGTGATTTCTTTATAATCTGTGTATTCCTTATATTATCTTAGTGTCTAAACTCTTCTCCATGGCTGGACCCCCAAATAATATTCCTTTAGGTGCTAAGGGGTATCTAGAGAGTGGGATAGGTTTAATAACTACCCTAACCCTAACGCGTACCCTAATCCTAACCCGTACCCTAAACCGAGCCCTAACCCTAACACTAACCCTAACCCTAACCCTAACCCATACCCTACGTCGTAACCGAAGCCCTCCCCGAACCCGTACCCTAAGCCTAACCCTAAGCCTAACCCTATCCCTAGGCTACCCTTGACTGCTTCTGCCTCCAATAGATTTCCTAAGCACTAGTGTTTTAAGGAACAGCTTAAAAAGAGAATCCTAATGTGATTTCTTTATAATGGGTGTGTTCCTTATCTTATCCTAGTGTCTAAACTCTTCTCCATGGCTGGACCCCCAAATAATATTCCTTTACGTGCTAAGGGGTAACTAGGGAGTGGGATAGGTTTAATAACTACCCTAACCCTAACGCGTACCCTAACGCTAACCCCTACCCTAACCCTAACACGTACCCTAAACCTAACCCGTACCCTAAACCGAGCCCTAACCCTAACACTAACCCTAACCCTAACCCTAACCCATACCCTACGCCGTACCCGAATCCCTCCCCGATCCCGTACCCTAAGCCGTACCCTAAGCCTAACCCTAAGCCTAACCCTAACCCTAGGCTACCCTTGACTGCTTCTGCCTCCAATAGATTTCCTAAGCACTAGTGTTTTAAGGAAGAGCTTAAAAAGAGAATCCTAATGTGATTTCTTTATAATGGGTGTGTTCCTTATCTAATCCTAGTGTCTAAACTCTTCTGCACGGCTGGACCCCCAAATAATATTCCTTTATGTGCTAAGGGGTATCTAGAGAGTGGGATAGGTTTAATCACTACCCTAACCCTAACGCGTACCCTAACCCTAACCCCTACCCTAACCCTAACACATACCCTAATCCTACCCCATACCCTAAACCGAGCCCTAACCCTAACACTAACCCTAACCCTAACCCTAACCCATACCCTACGCCGTACCCGAAGCCCTCCCCGAACCCATACCCTAAGCCATACCCTAAGCCTAACCCTAAGCCTAACCCTAACCCTAGGCTACCCTTGACTTCTTCTGCCTCCAATAGATTTCCTAAGCACTAGTGTTTTAAGGAACAGCTTAAAAAGAGAATCCTAATGTGATTTCTTTATAATGTGTGTGTTCCTTATATTACCTTAGTGTCTAAACTCTTCTCCATGGCTGGACCCCCAAATAATATTCCTTTACGTGCTAAGGGGTATCTAGAGAGTGGGATAGGTTTAATACCTACCCTAACCCTAACGCGTACCCTAACCCTAACCCCTACCCTAACCCTAACACGTACCCTAATCCTAACCCGTACCCTAAACCGAGCCCTAACCCTAACACTAACCCTAACCCTAACCCTAACACATACCCTACGCCGTACGCGAAGACCTCCCCGAACCCGTACCCTAAGCCGTACCCTAAGCCTAACCCTAAGCCTAACCCTAACCCTAGGCTACCCTTGACTGCTTCTGCCTCCAATAGATTTCCTAAGCACTAGTGTTTTAAGGAACAGCTTAAAAAGAGAATCCTAATGTGATTTCTTTATAATGGGTGTGTTCCTTATCTTTTCCTAGTGTCTAAACTCTTCTCCATGGCTGGACCCCCAAATAATATTCCTTTACGTGCTAAGGGGTAACTAGAGAGTGGGATAGGTTTAATAACTACCCTAACACTAACGCGTACCCTAACGCTAACCCCTACCCTAACCCTAACACGTACCCTAATCCTAACCGGTACCCTAAACCGAGCCCTAACCCTAACACTAACCCTAACCCTAACCCTAACCCATACCCTACACCGTACCCGAAGCCCTCCCCGAACCCGTACCCTAAGCCGTACCCTAAGCCTAACCCTAAGCCTAACCCTAACCCTAGGCTACCCTTGACTGCTTCTGCCTCCAATAGATTTCCTAAGCACTAGTGTTTTAAGGAACAGCTTAAAAAGAGAATCCTAATGTGATTTCTTTATAATGTGTGTGTTCCTTATATTATCTTAGTGTCTAAACTCTTCTCCATGGCTGGACCCCCAAATAATATTCCTTTAGGTGCTAAGGGGTATCTAGAGAGTGGGATAGGTTTAATAACTACCCTAACCGTAACGCGTACCCTAACCCTAACCCCTACCCTAACCCTAAAACGTACCCTAATCCTAACCCGTACCCTAAACCGAGCCCTAACCCTAACACTAACCCTAACCCTAACCCATACCCTACGCCGTACCCGAAGCCCTCCCCGAACCCGTAACCTAAGCCGTAACCTAAGCCTAACCCTAAGCCTAACCCTAACCCTAGGCTACCCTTGACTGCTTCTGCCTCCAATAGATTTCCTAAGCACTAGTGTTTTAAGGAACAGCTTAAAAAGAGAATCCTAATGTGATTTCTTTATAATGTGTGTGTTCCTTATATTATCTTAGTGTCTAAACTCTTCTCCATGGCTGGACCCCCAAATAATATTCCTTTACGTGCTAAGGGGTATCTAGAGAGTGGGATAGGTTTAATAACTACCCTAACCCTAACGCGTACCCTAACCCTAACCCCTACCCTAACCCTAACACGTACCCTAATCCTAACCCGTACCCTAAACCGAGCCCTAACCCTAACACTAACCCTAACCCTAACCCTAACCCATACCCTACGCCGTACCCGAAGCCCTCCCCGAACCCGTACCCTAAGCCGTACCCTAAGCCTAACCCTAAGCCTAACCCTAACCCTAGGCTACCCTTGACTGCTTCTGCCTCCAATAGATTTCCTAAGCACTAGGGTTTTAAGGAACAGCTTAAAAAGAGAATCCTAATGTGATTTCTTTATAATGTGTGTGTTCCTTATATTATCTTAGTGTCTAAACTCTTCTCCATGGCTGGACCCCCAAATAATATTCCTTTACGTGCTAAGGGGTATCTAGAGAGTGGGATAGGTTTAATAACTACCCTAACCCTAACGCGTACCCTAACCCTAACCCCTACCCTAACCCTAACACGTACCCTAATCCTAACCCGTACCCTAAACCGAGCCCTAACCCTAACACTAACCCTAACCCTAACCCTAACCCATACCCTACGTCGTACCCGAAGCCCTCCCCGAACCCGTACCCTAAGCCTAACCCTAAGCCTAACCCTAACCCTAGGCTACCCTTGACTGCTTCTGCCTCCAATAGATTTCCTAAGCACTAGTGTTTTAAGGAACAGCTTAAAAAGAGAATCCTAATGTGATTTCTTTATAATGGGTGTGTTCCTTATCTTATCCTAGTGTCTAAACTCTTCTCCATGGCTGGACCCCCAAATAATATTCCTTTACGTGCTAAGGGGTAACTAGGGAGTGGGATAGGTTTAATAACTACCCTAACCCTAACGCGTACCCTAACGCTAACCCCTACCCTAACCCTAACACGTACCCTAAACCTAACCCGTACCCTAAACCGAGCCCTAACCCTAACACTAACCCTAACCCTAACCGTAACCCATACCCTACGCCGTACCCGAATCCCTCCCCGAACCCGTACCCTAAGCCGTACCCTAAGCCTAACCCTAAGCCTAACCCTAACCCTAGGCTACCCTTGACTGCTTCTGCCTCCAAGAGATTTCCTAAGCACTAGTGTTTTAAGGAAGAGCTTAAAAAGAGAATCCTAATGTGATTTCTTTATAATGGGTGTGTTCCTTATCTAATCCTAGTGTCTAAACTCTTCTGCACGGCTGGACCCCCAAATAATATTCCTTTATGTGCTAAGGGGTATCTAGAGAGTGGGATAGGTTTAATCACTACCCTAACCCTAACGCGTACCCTAACCCTAACCCCTACCCTAACCCTAACACGTACCCTAATCCTACCCCATACCCTAAACCGAGCCCTAACCCTAACACTAACCCTAACCCTAACCCTAACCCATACCCTACGCCGTACCCGAAGCCCTCCCCGAACCCGTACCCTAAGCCGTACCCTAAGCCTAACCCTAAGCCTAACCCTAACCCTAGGCTACCCTTGACTGCTTCTGCCTCCAATAGATTTCCTAAGCACTAGTGTTTTAAGGAACAGCTTAAAAAGTAAATCCTAATGTGATTTCTTTATAATGTGTGTGTTCCTTATATTATCTTAGTGTCTAAACTCTTCTCCATGGCTGGACCCCCAAATAATATTCCTTTACGTGCTAAGGGGTATCTAGAGAGTGGGATAGGTTTAATAACTACCCTAACCCTAACGCGTACCCTAACCCTAACCCCTACCCTAACCCTAACACGTACCCTAATCCTAACCCGTACCCTAAACCGAGCCCTAACCCTAACACTAACCCTAACCCTAAACCTAACCCATGCCCTACGCCGTACCCGAAGCCCTCCCCGAACCCGTACCCTAAGGCGTACCCTAAGCCTAACCCTAAGCCTAACCCTAACCCTAGGCTACCCTTGACTGCTTCTGCCTCCAATAGATTTCCTAAGCACTAGTGTTTTAAGGAACAGCTTAAAAAGAGAATCCTAATGTGATTTCTTTATAATGTGTGTGTTCCTTATATTATCTTAGTGTCTAAACTCTTCTCCATGGCTGGACCCCCAAATAATATTCCTTTAGGTGCTAAGGGGTATCTAGAGAGTGGGATAGGTTTAATAACTACCCTAACCGTAACGCGTACCCTAACGGTAACCCCTACCCTAACCCTAACACGTACCCTAATCCTAACCCGTACCCTAAACCGAGCCCTAACCCTAACACTAATCCTAACCCTAACCCTAACCCATACCCTACGCCGTACCCGAAGCCCTCCCCGAACCCGTACCCTAAGCCTAACCCTAACCCTAGGCTACCCTTGACTGCTTCTGCCTCCAATAGATTTCCTAAGCACTAGTGTTTTAAGGAACAGCTTAAAAAGAGAATCCTAATGTGATTTCTTTATAATGGGTGTGTTCCTTATCTTTTCCTAGTGTCTAAACTCTTCTCCATGGCTGGACCCCCAAATAATATTCCTTTACGTGCTAAGGGGTAACTAGAGAGTGGGATAGGTTTAATAACTACCCTAACCCTAACGCGTACCCTAACGCTAACCCCTACCCTAACCCTAACACGTACCCTAATCCTAACCCGTACCCTAAACCGAGCCCTAACCCTAACACTAACCCTAACCCTAACCCTAACCCATACCCTACACCGTACCCGAAGCCCTCCCCGAACCCGTACCCTAAGCCGTACCCTAAGCCTAACCCTAAGCCTAACCCTAACCCTAGGCTACCCTTGACTGCTTCTGCCTCCAATAGATTTCCTAAGCACTAGTGTTTTAAGGAACAGCTTAAAAAGAGAATCCTAATGTGATTTCTTTATAATGTGTGTGTTCCTTATATTATCTTAGTGTCTAAACTCTTCTCCATAGCTGGACCCCCAAATAATATTCCTTTACGTGCTAAGGGGTATCTAGAGAGTGGGATAGGTTTAATAACTACCCTAACCGTAACGCGTACCCTAACCCTAACCCCTACCCTAACCCTAAAACGTACCCTAATCCTAACCCGTACCCTAAACCGAGCCCTAACCCTAACACTAACCCTAACCCTAACCCTAACCCATACCCTACGCCGTACCCGAAGCCCTCCCCGAACACGTACCCTAAGCCGTACCCTAAGCCTAACCCTAAGCCTAACCCTAACCCTAGGCTACCCTTGACTGCTTCTGCCTCCAATAGATTTCCTAAGCACTAGTGTTTTAAGGAACAGCTTAAAAAGAGAATCCTAATGTGATTTCTTTATAATGGGTGTGTTCCTTATCTAATCCTAGTGTCTAAACTCTTCTCCATGGCTGGACCCCCAAATAATATTCCTTTATGTGCTAAGGGGTAACTAGAGAGTGGGATAGGTTTAATAACTATCCTAACCCTAACGCGTACCCTAACGCTAACCCCTACCCTAACCCTAACACGTACCCTAATCCTAACCCGTACCCTAAACCGAGCCCTAACCCTAACACTAACCCTAACCCTAACCCTAACCCATACCCTACACCGTACCCGAAGCCCTCCCCGAACCCGTACCCTAAGCCGTACCCTAAGCCTAACCCTAAGCCTAACCCTAACCCTAGGCTACCCTTGAATGCTTCTGCCTCCAATAGATTTCCTAAGCACTAGTGTTTTAAGGAACAGCTTAAAAAGAGAATCCTAATGTGATTTCTTTATAATGTGTGTGTTCCTTATATTATCTTAGTGTCTAAACTCTTCTCCATGGCTGGACCCCAAAATAATATTCCTTTACGTGCTAAGGGCTATCTAGAGAGTGGGATAGGTTTAATAACTACCCTAACCGTAACGCGTACCCTAACCCTAACCCCTACCCTAACCCTAAAACGTTCCCTAATCCTAACCCGTACCCTAAACCGAGCCCTAACCCTAACACTAACCCTAACCCTAACCCTAACCCATACCCTACGCCGTACCCGAAGCCCTCCCCGAACACGTGCCCTAAGCCTAACCCTAAGCCTAATCCTAACCCTAGGCTACCCTTGACTGCTTCTGCCTCCAATAGATTTCCTAAGCACTAGTGTTTTAAGGAACAGCTTAAAAAGAGAATCCTAATGTGATTTCTTTATAATGGGTGTGTTCCTTATCTAATCCTAGTGTCTAAACTCTTCTCCATGGCTGGACCCCCAAATAATATTCCTTTACGTGCTAAGGGCTATCTAGAGAGTGGGATAGGTTTAATAACTACCCTAACCGTAACGCGTACCCTAACCCTAACCCCTACTCTAACCCTAACACGTACCCTAATCCTAACCCGTACCCTAAACCGAGCCCTAACCCTAACACTAACCCTAACCCTAACCCTAACCCATACCCTACGCCGTACCCGAAGCCCTCCCCGAACACGTACCCTAAGCCGTACCCTAAGCCTAACGCTAAGCCTAACCCTAACCCTAGGCTACCCTTGACTGCTTCTGGCTCCAATAGATTTCCTAAGCACTAGTGTTTTAAGGAACAGCTTAAAAAGAGAATCCTAATGTGATTTCTTTATAATGTATGTGTTCCTTATATTATCTTAGTGTCTAAACTCTTCTCCATGGCTGGACCCCCAAATAATATTCCTTTACGTGCTAAGGGGTATCTAGAGAGTGGGATAGGTTTAATAACTACCCTAACCCTAACGCGTACCCTAACCCTAACCCGTACCCTAAACCGAGGCCTATCCCTAACACTAACCCTAACCCTAACCCTAACCCATACCCTACGCCGTTCCCGAAGCCCTTCCCGAACCCGTACCCTAAGCCGTACCCTAAGCCTAACCCTAAGCCTAACCCTAACCCTAGGCTACCCTTGACTGCTTCTGCCTCCAATAGATTTCCTAAGCACTAGTGTTTTAAGGAACAGCTTAAAAAGAGAATCCTAATGTGATTTCTTTATAATGGGTGTGTTCCTTATCTTTTCCTAGTGTCTAAACTCTTCTCCATGGCTGGACCCCCAAATAATATTCCTTTACGTGCTAAGGGGTAACTAGAGAGTGGGATAGGTTTAATAACTACCCTAACCCTAACGCGTACCCTAATGCTAACCCCTACCCTAACCCTAACACGTACCCTAATCCTAACCGGTACCCTAAACCTGAGCCCTAACCCTAACACTAACCCTAACCCTAACCCTAACCCATACCCTACACCGTACCCGAAGCCCTCCCCGAACCCGTACCCTAAGCCGTACCCTAAGCCTAACCCTAAGCCTAACCCTAACCCTAGGCTACCCTTGACTGCTTCTGCCTCCAATAGATTTCCTAAGCACTAGTGTTTTAAGGAACAGCTTAAAAAGAGAATCCTAATGTGATTTCTTTATAATGTGTGTGTTCCTTATATTATCTTAGTGTCTAAACTCTTCTCCATGGCTGGACCCCCAAATAATATTCCTTTAGGTGCTAAGGGGTATCTAGAGAGTGGGATAGGTTTAATAACTACCCTAACCGTAACGCGTACCCTAACCCTAACCCCTACCCTAACCCTAAAACGTACCCTAATCCTAACCCGTACCCTAAACCGAGCCCTAACCCTAACACTAACCCTAACCCTAACCCATACCCTACGCCGTACCCGAAGCCCTCCCCGAACCCGTAACCTAAGCCGTAACCTAAGCCTAACCCTAAGCCTAACCCTAACCCTAGGCTACCCTTGACTGCTTCTGCCTCCAATAGATTTCCTAAGCACTAGTGTTTTAAGGAACAGCTTAAAAAGAGAATCCTAATGTGATTTCTTTATAATGTGTGTGTTCCTTATATTATCTTAGTGTCTAAACTCTTCTCCATGGCTGGACCCCCAAATAATATTCCTTTACGTGCTAAGGGGTATCTAGAGAGTGGGATAGGTTTAATAACTACCCTAACCCTAACGCGTACCCTAACCCTAACCCCTACCCTAACCCTAACACGTACCCTAATCCTAACCCGTACCCTAAACCGAGCCCTAACCCTAACACTAACCCTAACCCTAACCCTAACCCATACCCTACGCCGTACCCGAAGCCCTCCCCGAACCCGTACCCTAAGCCGTACCCTAAGCCTAACCCTAAGCCTAACCCTAACCCTAGGCTACCCTTGACTGCTTCTGCCTCCAATAGATTTCCTAAGCACTAGGGTTTTAAGGAACAGCTTAAAAAGAGAATCCTAATGTGATTTCTTTATAATGTGTGTGTTCCTTATATTATCTTAGTGTCTAAACTCTTCTCCATGGCTGGACCCCCAAATAATATTCCTTTACGTGCTAAGGGGTATCTAGAGAGTGGGATAGGTTTAATAACTACCCTAACCCTAACGCGTACCCTAACCCTAACCCCTACCCTAACCCTAACACGTACCCTAATCCTAACCCGTACCCTAAACCGAGCCCTAACCCTAACACTAACCCTAACCCTAACCCTAACCCATACCCTACGTCGTACCCGAAGCCCTCCCCGAACCCGTACCCTAAGCCGAACCCTAAGCCTAACCCTAACCCTAGGCTACCCTTGACTGCTTCTGCCTCCAATAGATTTCCTAAGCACTAGTGTTTTAAGGAACAGCTTAAAAAGAGAATCCTAATGTGATTTCTTTATAATGGGTGTGTTCCTTATCTTATCCTAGTGTCTAAACTCTTCTCCATGGCTGGACCCCCAAATAATATTCCTTTACGTGCTAAGGGGTAACTAGGGAGTGGGATAGGTTTAATAACTACCCTAACCCTAACGCGTACCCTAACGCTAACCCCTACCCTAACCCTAACACGTACCCTAAACCTAACCCGTACCCTAAACCGAGCCCTAACCCTAACACTAACCCTAACCCTAACCCTAACCCATACCCTACGCCGTACCCGAATGCCTCCCCGAACCCGTACCCTAAGCCGTACCCTAAGCCTAACCCTAAGCCTAACCCTAACCCTAGGCTACCCTTGACTGCTTCTGCCTCCAATAGATTTCCTAAGCACTAGTGTTTTAAGGAAGAGCTTAAAAAGAGAATCCTAATGTGATTTCTTTATAATGGGTGTGTTCCTTATCTAATCCTAGTGTCTAAACTCTTCTGCACGGCTGGACCCCCAAATAATATTCCTTTATGTGCTAAGGGGTATCTAGAGAGTGGGATAGGTTTAATCACTACCCTAACCCTAACGCGTACCCTAACCCTAACCCCTACCCTAACCCTAACACGTACCCTAATCCTACCCCATACCCTAAACCGAGCCCTAACCCTAACACTAACCCCAACCCTAACCCTAACCCATACCCTACGCCGTACCCGAAGCCCTCCCCGAACCCGTACCCTAAGCCATACCCTAAGCCTAACCCTAAGCCTAACCCTAACCCTAGGCTACCCTTGACTTCTTCTGCCTCCAATAGATTTCCTAAGCACTAGTGTTTTAAGGAACAGCTTAAAAAGAGAATCCTAATGTGATTTCTTTATAATGTGTGTGTTCCTTATATTACCTTAGTGTCTAAACTCTTCTCCATGGCTGGACCCCCAAATAATATTCCTTTACGTGCTAAGGGGTATCTAGAGAGTGGGATAGGTTTAATACCTACCCTAACCCTAACGCGTACCCTAACCCTAACCCCTACCCTAACCCTAACACGTACCCTAATCCTAACCCGTACCCTAAACCGAGCCCTAACCCTAACACTAACCCTAACCCTAACCCTAACACATACCCTACGCCGTACGCGAAGACCTCCCCGAACCCGTACCCTAAGCCGTACCCTAAGCCTAACCCTAAGCCTAACCCTAACCCTAGGCTACCCTTGACTGCTTCTGCCTCCAATAGATTTCCTAAGCACTAGTGTTTTAAGGAACAGCTTAAAAAGAGAATCCTAATGTGATTTCTTTATAATGGGTGTGTTCCTTATCTTTTCCTAGTGTCTAAACTCTTCTCCATGGCTGGACCCCCAAATAATATTCCTTTACGTGCTAAGGGGTAACTAGAGAGTGGGATAGGTTTAATAACTACCCTCACCCTAACGCGTACCCTAACGCTAACCCCTACCCTAACCCTAACACGTACCCTAATCCTAACCGGTACCCTAAACCGAGCCCTAACCCTAACACTAACCCTAACCCTAACCCTAACCCATACCCTACACCGTACCCGAAGCTCTCCCCGAACCCGTACCCTAAGCCGTACCCTAAGCCTAACCCTAAGCCTAACCCTAACCCTAGGCTACCCTTGACTGCTTCTGCCTCCAATAGATTTCCTAAGCACTAGTGTTTTAAGGAACAGCTTAAAAAGAGAATCCTAATGTGATTTCTTTATAATGTGTGTGTTCCTTATATTATCTTAGTGTCTAAACTCTTCTCCATGGCTGGACCCCCACCTAATATTCCTTTATGAGCTAAGGGGTATCTAGAGAGTGGGATAGGTTTAATAACTACCCTAACCGTAACGCGTACCCTAACCCTAACCCCTACCCTAACCCTAAAACGTACCCTAATCCTAACCCGTACCCTAAACCGAGCCCTAACCCTAACACTAACCCTAACCCTAACCCATACCCTACGCCGTACCCGAAGCCCTCCCCGAACCCGTAACCTAAGCCGTAACCTAAGCCTAACCCTAAGCCTAACCCTAACCCTAGGCTACCCTTGACTGCTTCTGCCTCCAATAGATTTCCTAAGCACTAGTGTTTTAAGGAACAGCTTAAAAAGAGAATCCTAATGTGATTTCTTTATAATGGGTGGGTTCCTTATCTAATCCTAGTGTCTAAACTCTTCTCCATGGCTGGACCCCCAAATAATATTCCATTACGTGCTAAGGGGTAACTAGAGAGTGGGGTAGGTTTAATAACTACCCTAACCCTAATGCGTACCCTAACGCTAACCCTTACCCTAACCCTAACATGTACCCTAATCCTAACCCGTACCCTAAACCGAGCCCTAACCCTATCACTAACCCTAACCCTAACCCTAACCCATACCCTACGCCGTACCCGAAGCCCTCCCCGAACCCGTACCCTAAGCCGTACCCTAAGCCTAACCCTAAGCCTAACCCTAACCCTAGGCTACCCTTGACTGCTTCTGCCTCCAATAGATTTCCTAAGCACTAGGGTTTTAAGGAACAGCTTAAAGAGAGAATCCTAATGTGATTTCTTTATAATGTGTGTGTTCCTTATATTATCTTAGTGTCTAAACTCTTCTCCATGGCTGGACCCCCAAATAATATTCCTTTACGTGCTAAGGGGTATCTAGAGAGTGGGATAGGTTTAATAACTACCCTAACCCTAACGCGTACCCTAACCCTAACCCCTACCCTAACCCTAACACGTACCCTAATCCTAACCCGTACCCTAAACCGAGCCCTAACCCTAACACTAACCCTAACCCTAACCCTAACACATACCATACGCCGTACGCGAAGACCTCCCCGAACCCGTACCCTAAGCCGTACCCTAAGCCTAACCCTAAGCCTAACCCTAACCCTAGGCTACCCTTGACTGCTTCTGCCTCCAATAGATTTCCTAAGCACTAGTGTTTTAAGGAACAGCTTAAAAAGAGAATCCTAATGTGATTTCTTTATAATGGGTGTGTTCCTTATCTTTTCCTAGTGTCTAAACTCTTCTCCATGGCTGGACCCCCAAATAATATTCCTTTACGTGCTAAGGGGTAACTAGAGAGTGGGATAGGTTTAATAACTACCCTAACCCTAACGCGTACCCTAACGCTAACCCCTACCCTAACCCTAACACGTACCCTAATCCTAACCTGTACCCTAAACCGAGCCCTAACCCTAACACTAACCCTAACCCTAACCCTAACCCATACCCTACACCGTACCCGAAGCCCTCCCCGAACCCGTAACCTAAGCCGTACCCTAAGCCTAACCCTAAGCCTAACCCTAACCCTAGGCTACCCTTGACTGCTTCTGCCTCCAATAGATTTCCTAAGCACTAGTGTTTTAAGGAACAGCTTAAAAAGAGAATCCTAATGTGATTTCTTTATAATGTGTGTGTTCCTTATATTATCTTAGTGTCTAAACTCTTCTCCATGGCTGGACCCCCAAATAATATTCCTTTAGGTGCTAAGGGGTATCTAGAGAGTGGGATAGGTTTAATAACTACCCTAACCGTAACGCGTACCCTAACCCTAACCCCTACCCTAACCCTAAAACGTACCCTAATCCTAACCCGTACCCTAAACCGAGCCCTAACCCTAACACTAACCCTAACCCTAACCCATACCCTACGCCGTACCCGAAGCCCTCCCCGAACCCGTAACCTAAGCCGTAACCTAAGCCTAACCCTAAGCCTAACCCTAACCCTAGGCTACCCTTGACTGCTTCTGCCTCCAATAGATTTCCTAAGCACTAGTGTTTTAAGGAACAGCTTAAAAAGAGAATCCTAATGTGATTTCTTTATAATGTGTGTGTTCCTTATATTATCTTAGTGTCTAAACCCTTCTCCATGGCTGGACCCCCAAATAATATTCCTTTACGTGCTAAGGGGTATCTAGAGAGTGGGATAGGTTTAATAACTACCCTAACCCTAACGCGTACCCTAACCCTAACCCCTACCCTAACCCTAACACGTACCCTAATCCTAACCCGTACCCTAAACCGAGCCCTAACCCTAACCCTAACCCTAACACATACCATACGCCGTACGCGAAGACCTCCCCGAACCCGTACCCTAAGCCGTACCCTAAGCCTAACCCTAAGCCTAACCCTAACCCTAGGCTACCCTTGACTGCTTCTGCCTCCAATAGATTTCCTAAGCACTAGTGTTTTAAGGAACAGCTTAAAAAGAGAATCCTAATGTGATTTCTTTATAATGGGTGTGTTCCTTATCTTTTCCTAGTGTCTAAACTCTTCTCCATGGCTGGACCCCCAAATAATATTCCTTTACGTGCTAAGGGGTAACTAGAGAGTGGGATAGGTTTAATAACTACCCTAACCCTAACGCGTACCCTAACGCTAACCCCTACCCTAACCCTAACATGTACCCTAATCCTAACCCGTACCCTAAACCGAGCGCTAACCCTATCACTAACCCTAACCCTAACCCTAACCCATACCCTACGTCGTACCCGAAGCCCTCCCCGAACCCGTACCCTAAGCCTAACCCTAAGCCTAACCCTAACCCTAGGCTACCCTTGACTGCTTCTGCCTCCAATAGATTTCCTAAGCACTAGTGTTTTAAGGAACAGCTTAAAAAGAGAATCCTAATGTGATTTCTTTATAATGGGTGTGTTCCTTATCTTATCCTAGTGTCTAAACTCTTCTCCATGGCTGGACCCCCAAATAATATTCCTTTACGTGCTAAGGGGTAACTAGGGAGTGGGATAGGTTTAATAACTACCCTAACCCTAACGCGTACCCTAACGCTAACCCCTACCCTAACCCTAACACGTACCCTAAACCTATCCCGTACCCTAAACCGAGCCCTAACCCTAACACTAACCCTAACCCTAACCCTAACCCATACCCAACGCCGTACCCGAATCCCTCCCCGAACCCGTACCCTAAGCCGTACCCTAAGCCTAACCCTAAGCCTAACCCTAACCCTAGGCTACCCTTGACTGCTTCTGCCTCCAATAGATTTCCTAAGCACTAGTGTTTTAAGGAAGAGCTTAAAAAGAGAATCCTAATGTGATTTCTTTATAATGGGTGTGTTCCTTATCTAATCCTAGTGTCTAAACTCTTCTGCACGGCTGGACCCCCAAATAATATTCCTTTATGTGCTAAGGGGTATCTAGAGAGTGGGATAGGTTTAATCACTACCCTAACCCTAACGCGTACCCTAACCCTAACCCCTACCCTAACCCTAACACGTACCCTAATCCTACCCCATACCCTAAACCGAGCCCTAACCCTAACACTAACCCTAACCCTAACCCTAACCCATACCCTACGCCGTACCCGAAGCCCTCCCCGAACCCGTACCCTAAGCCATACCCTAAGCCTAACCCTAAGCCTAACCCTAACCCTAGGCTACCCTTGACTTCTTCTGCCTCCAATAGATTTCCTAAGCACTAGTGTTTTAAGGAACAGCTTAAAAAGAGAATCCTAATGTGATTTCTTTATAATGTGTGTGTTCCTTATATTACCTTAGTGTCTAAACTCTTCTCCATGGCTGGACCCCCAAATAATATTCCTTTACGTGCTAAGGGGTATCTAGAGAGTGGGATAGGTTTAATACCTACCCTAACCCTAACGCGTACCCTAACCCTAACCCCTACCCTAACCCTAACACGTACCCTAATCCTAACCCGTACCCTAAACCGAGCCCTAACCCTAACACTAACCCTAACCCTAACCCTAACACATACCATACGCCGTACGCGAAGACCTCCCCGAACCCGTACCCTAAGCCGTACCCTAAGCCTAACCCTAAGCCTAACCCTAACCCTAGGCTACCCTTGACTGCTTCTGCCTCCAATAGATTTCCTAAGCACTAGTGTTTTAAGGAACAGCTTAAAAAGAGAATCCTAATGTGATTTCTTTATAATGGGTGTGTTCCTTATCTTTTCCTAGTGTCTAAACTCTTCTCCATGGCTGGACCCCCAAATAATATTCCTTTACGTGCTAAGGGGTAACTAGAGAGTGGGATAGGTTTAATAACTACCCTAACCCTAACGCGTACCCTAACGCTAACCCCTACCCTAACCCTAACACGTACCCTAATCCTAACCGGTACCCTAAACCGAGCCCTAACCCTAACACTAACCCTAACCCTAACCCTAACCCATACCCTACACCGTACCCGAAGCCCTCCCCGAACCCGTACCCTAAGCCGTACCCTAAGCCTAACCCTAAGCCTAACCCTAACCCTAGGCTACCCTTGACTGCTTCTGCCTCCAATAGATTTCCTAAGCACTAGTGTTTTAAGGAACAGCTTAAAAAGAGAATCCTAATGTGATTTCTTTATAATGTGTGTGTTCCTTATATTATCTTAGTGTCTAAACTCTTCTCCATGGCTGGACCCCCAAATAATATTCCTTTAGGTGCTAAGGGGTATCTAGAGAGTGGGATAGGTTTAATAACTACCCTAACCGTAACGCGTACCCTAACCCTAACCCCTACCCTAACCCTAAAACGTACCCTAATCCTAACCCGTACCCTAAACCGAGCCCTAACCCTAACACTAACCCTAACCCTAACCCATACCCTACGCCGTACACGAAGCCCTCCCCGAACCCGTAACCTAAGCCGTAACCTAAGCCTAACCCTAAGCCTAACCCTAACCCTAGGCTACCCTTGACTGCTTCGGCCTCCAATAGATTTCCTAAGCACTAGTGTTTTAAGGAACAGCTTAAAAAGAGAATCCTAATGTGATTTCTTTATAATGTGTGTGTTCTTTATATTATCTTAGTGTCTAAACTCTTCTCCATGGCTGGACCCCCAAATAATATTCCTTTACGTGCTAAGGGGTATCTAGAGAGTGGGATAGGTTTAATAACTACCCTAACCCTAACGCGTACCCTAACCCTAACCCCTACCCTAACCCTAACACGTACCCTAATCCTAACCCGTACCCTAAACCGAGCCCTAACCCTAACACTAACCCTAACCCTAACCCTAACACATACCATACGCCGTACGCGAAGACCTCCCCGAACCCGTACCCTAAGCCGTACCCTAAGCCTAACCCTAAGCCTAACCCTAACCCTAGGCTACCCTTGACTGCTTCTGCCTCCAATAGATTTCCTAAGCACTAGTGTTTTAAGGAACAGCTTAAAAAGAGAATCCTAATGTGATTTCTTTATAATGTGTGTGTTCCTTATATTATCTTAGTGTCTAAACTCTTCTCCATGGCTGGACCCCCAAATAATATTCCTTTAGGTGCTAAGGGGTATCTAGAGAGTGGGATAGGTTTAATAACTACCCTAACCGTAACGCGTACCCTAACCCTAACCCCTACCCTAACCCTAAAACGTACCCTAATCCTAACCCGTACCCTAAACCGAGCCCTAACCCTAACACTAACCCTAACCCTAACCCATACCCTACGCCGTACCCGAAGCCCTCCCCGAACCCGTAACCTAAGCCGTAACCTAAGCCTAACCCTAAGCCTAACCCTAACCCTAGGCTACCCTTGACTGCTTCTGCCTCCAATAGATTTCCTAAGCACTAGTGTTTTAAGGAACAGCTTAAAAAGAGAATCCTAATGTGATTTCTTTATAATGTGTGTGTTCCTTATATTATCTTAGTGTCTAAACTCTTCTCCATGGCTGGACCCCCAAATAATATTCCTTTACGTGCTAAGGGGTATCTAGAGAGTGGGATAGGTTTAATAACTACCCTAACCCTAACGCGTACCCTAACCCTAACCCCTACCCTAACCCTAACACGTACCCTAATCCTAACCCGTACCCTAAACCGAGCCCTAACCCTAACACTAACCCTAACCCTAACCCTAACCAATACCCTACGCCATACCCGACGCCCTCCCCGAACACGTAACCTAAGACGTACCATAAGCCTAACCCTAAGCCTAACCCTAACCCTAGGCTACCCTTGACTGCTTCTGCCTCCAATAGATTTCCTAAGCACTAGTGTTTTAAGGAACAGCTTAAAAAGAGAATCCTAATGTGATTTCTTTATAATGGGTGGGTTCCTTATCTAATCCTAGTGTCTAAACTCTTCTCCATGGCTGGACCCCCAAATAATATTCCATTACGTGCTAAGGGGTAACTAGAGAGTGGGGTAGGTTTAATAACTACCCTAACCCTAATGCGTACCCTAACGCTAACCCCTACCCTAACCCTAACATGTACCCTAATCCTAACCCGTACCCTAAACCGAGCCCTAACCCTATCACTAACCCTAACCCTAACCCTAACCCATACCCTACGCCGTACCCGAAGCCCTCCCCGAACCCGTACCCTAAGCCGTACCCTAAGCCTAACCCTAAGCCTAACCCTAACCCTAGGCTACCCTTGACTGCTTCTGCCTCCAATAGATTTCCTAAGCACTAGGGTTTTAAGGAACAGCTTAAAAAGAGAATCCTAATGAGATTTCTTTATAATGTGTGTGTTCCTTATATTATCTTAGTGTCTAAACTCTTCTCCATGGCTGGACCCCCAAATAATATTCCTTTACGTGCTAAGGGGTATCTAGAGAGTGGGATAGGTTTAATAACTACCCTAACCCTAACGCGTACCCTAACCCTAACCCCTACCCTAACCCTAACACGTACCCTAATCCTAACCCGTACCCTAAACCGAGCCCTAACCCTAACACTAACCCTGACCCTAACCCATATCCTACGCCGTACCCGAAGCCCTCCCCGAACCCGTACCCTAAGCCGTACCCTAAGCCTAACCATAAGCCTATCCCTAACCCTAGGCTACCCTTGACTGCTTCTGCCTCCAATAGATTTCCTAAGCACTAGTGTTTTAAGGAACAGCTTAAAAAGAGAATCCTAATGTGATTTCTTTATAATGTGTGTGTTCCTTATATTATCTTAGTGTCTAAACTCTTCTCCATGGCTGGACCCCCAAATAATATTCCTTTACGTGCTAAGGGGTATCTAGAGAGTGGGATAGGTTTAATAACTACCCTAACCCTAACGCGTACCCTAACCCCACCCCCTACCCTAACCCTAACACGTACCCTAATCCTAACCCGTACCCTAAACCGAGCCCTAACCCTAACACTAACCCTAACCCTAACCCTAACCCATACCCTACGCCGTACCCGAAGCCCTCCCCAAACCCGTACCCTAAGCCGTACCCTAAGCCTAACCCTAAGCCTAACCCTAACCCTAGGCTACCCTTGACTGCTTCTGCCTCCTATAGATTTCCTAAGCACTAGTGTTTTAAGGAACAGCTTAAAAAGAGAATCCTAATGTGATTTCTTTATAATGTGTGTGTTCCTTATATTATCTTAGTGTCTAAACTCTTCTCCATGGCTGGACCCCCAAATAATATTCCTTTACGTGCTAAGGGGTATCTAGAGAGTGGGATAGGTTTAATAACTACCCTAACCCTAACGCGTACCCTAACGCTAACCCCTACCCTAACCCTAACACGTACCCTAATCCTAACCCGTACCCTAAACCGAGCCCTAACCCTAACACTAACCCTAACCCTAAACCTAACACATACCCTACGCCGTACCCAAAGCCCTCCCCGAACCCGTACCCTAAGGCGTACCCTAAGCCTAACCCTAAGCCTAACCCTAACCCTAGGCTACCCTTGACTGCTTCTGCCTCCAATAGATTTCCTAAGCACTAGTGTTTTAAGGAACAGCTTAAAAAGAGAATCCTAAAGTGATTTCTTTATAATGGGTGTGTTCCTTATCTTATCTTAGTGCCTAAACTCTTCTCCATGGCTGGACCCCCAAATAATATTTCTTTACGTGCTAAGGGGTATCTAGAGAGTGGGATAGGTTTAATAACTACCCTAACCGTAACGCGTACCCTAACCCTAACCCCTACCCTAACCCTAACACGTACCCTAATCCTAACCCGTACCCTAAACCGAGCCCTAACCCTAACACTAACTCTAACCCTAACCCTAACCCATACCCTACGCCGTACCCGAAGCCCTCCCCGAACACGTACCCTAAGCCGTACCCTAAGCCTAACCCTAAGCCTAACCCTAACCCTAGGCTACCCTTGACTGCTTCTGAATCCAATAGATTTCCTAAGCACTAGTGTTTTAAAGAACAGCTTAAAAAGAGAATCCTAATGTGATTTCTTTATAATGGGTGTGTTCCTTATCTAATCCTAGTGTCTAAACTCTTCTCCATGGCTGGACCCCCAAATAATATTACTTTATGTGCTAAAGGGTATCTAGAGAGTGGGATAGGTTTAATCACTACCCTAACTCTAACGCGTACCCTAACCCTAACCCCTACCCTAGCCCTAACACGTACCCTAATCCTAACCCGTACCCTAAACCGAGCCCTAACCCTAACACTAACCCGAACCCTAACCCTACACCGTACCCGAAGCCCTCCCCGAACCCGTACCCTAAGCCTAACCATAAGCCTAACCCTAACCCTAGGCTACCCTTGACTGCTTCTGCCTCCAATAGATTTCCTAAGCACTAGTGTTTTAAGGAACAGCTTTAAAAGAGAATCCTAATGTGATTTCTTTATAATGTGTGTGTTCCTTATATTATCTTAGTGTCTAAACTCTTCTCCATGCCTGGACCCCCAAATAATATTCCTTTACGTGCTAAGGGGTATCTAGAGAGTGGGATAGGTTTAATAACTACCCTAACCCTAACGCGTACCCTAACGCTAACCCCTACCCTAACCCTAACACGTACCCTAATCCTAACCCGTACCCTAAACCGAGCCCTAACCCTAACACTAACCCTAACCCTAACCCTAACACATACCATACGCCGTACGCGAAGACCTCCCCGAAACCGTACCCTAAGCCGTACCCAAAGCCTAACCCTAAGCCTAACCCTAACCCTAGGCTACCCTTGACTGCTTCTGCCTCCAATAGATTTCCTAAGCACTAGTGTTTTAAGGAACAGCTTAAAAAGAGAATCCTAATGTGATTTCTTTATAATGGGTGTGTTCCTTATCTTTTCCTAGTGTCTAAACTCTTCTCCATGGCTGGACCCCCAAATAATATTCCTTTACGTGCTAAGGGGTAACTAGAGAGTGGGATAGGTTTAATAACTACCCTAACCCTAACGCGTACCCTAACGCTAACCCCTACCCTAACCCTAACACGTACCCTAATCCTAACCGGTACCCTAAACCGAGCCCTAACCCTAACACTAACCCTAACCCTAACCCTAACCCATACCCTACACCGTACCCGAAGCCCTCCCCGAACCCGTACCCTAAGCCGTACCCTAAGCCTAACCCTAAGCCTAACCCTAACCCTAGGCTACCCTTGACTGCTTCTGCCTCCAATAGATTTCCTAAGCACTAGTGTTTTAAGGAACAGCTTAAAAAGAGAATCCTAATGTGATTTCTTTATAATGTGTGTGTTCCTTATATTATCTTAGTGTCTAAACTCTTCTCCATGGCTGGACCCCCAAATAATATTCCTTTAGGTGCTAAGGGGTATCTAGAGAGTGGGATAGGTTTAATAACTACCCTAACCGTAACGCGTACCCTAACCCTAACCCCTACCCTAACCCTAAAACGTACCCTAATCCTAACCCGTACCCTAAACCGAGCCCTAACCCTAACACTAACCCTAACCCTAACCCATACCCTACGCCGTACCCGAAGCCCTCCCCGAACCCGTAACCTAAGCCGTAACCTAAGCCTAACCCTAAGCCTAACCCTAACCCTAGGCTACCCTTGACTGCTTCTGCCTCCAATAGATTTCCTAAGCACTAGTGTTTTAAGGAACAGCTTAAAAAGAGAATCCTAATGTGATTTCTTTATAATGTGTGTGTTCCTTATATTATCTTAGTGTCTAAACTCTTCTCCATGGCTGGACCCCCAAATAATATTCCTTTACGTGCTAAGGGGTATCTAGAGAGTGGGATAGGTTTAATAACTACCCTAACCCTAACGCGTACCCTAACCCTAACCCCTACCCTAACCCTAACACGTACCCTAATCCTAACCCGTACCCTATACCGAGCCCTAACCCTAACACTAACCCTAACCCTAACCCTAACCAATACCCTACGCCATACCCGAAGCCCTCCCCGAACACGTACCCTAAGACGTACCATAAGCCTAACCCTAAGCCTAACCCTAACCCTAGGCTACCCTTGACTGCTTCTGCCTCCAATAGATTTCCTAAGCACTAGTGTTTTAAGGAACAGCTTAAAAAGAGAATCCTAATGTGATTTCTTTATAATGGGTGGGTTCCTTATCTAATCCTAGTGTCTAAACTCTTCTCCATGGCTGGACCCCCAAATAATATTCCATTACGTGCTAAGGGGTAACTAGAGAGTGGGGTAGGTTTAATAACTACCCTAACCCTAATGCGTACCCTAACGCTAACCCCTACCCTAACCCTAACATGTACCCTAATCCTAACCCGTACCCTAAACCGAGCCCTAACCCTATCACTAACCCTAACCCTAACCCTAACCCATACCCTACGCCGTACCCGAAGCCCTCCCCGAACCCGTACCCTAAGCCGTACCCTAAGCCTAACCCTAAGCCTAACCCTAACCCTAGGCTACCCTTGACTGCTTCTGCCTCCAATAGATTTCCTAAGCACTAGGGTTTTAAGGAACAGCTTAAAAAGAGAATCCTAATGAGATTTCTTTATAATGTGTGTGTTCCTTATATTATCTTAGTGTCTAAACTTTTCTCCATGGCTGGACCCCCAAATAATATTCCTTTACGTGCTAAGGGGTATCTAGAGAGTGGGATAGGTTTAATAACTACCCTAACCCTAACGCGTACCCTAACCCTAACCCCTACCCTAACCCTAACACGTACCGTAATCCTAACCCGTCCCCTAAACCGAGCCCTAACCCTAACACTAACCCTAACCCTAACCCTAACCCATACCCTACGCCGTACCCGAAGCCCTCCCCGAACCCGTACCCTAAGGCGTACCCTAAGCCTAACCCTAAGCCTAACCCTAACCCTAGGCTACCCTTGACTGCTTCTGCCTCCAATAGATTTCCTAAGCACTAGTGTTTTAAGGAACAGCTTAAAAAGAGAATCCTAATGTGATTTCTTTATAATGGGTGTGTTCCTTATCTTATCTTAGTGCCTAAACTCTTCTCCATGGCTGGACCCCCAAATAATATTCCTTTACGTGCTAAGGGGTATCTAGAGAGTGGGATAGGTTTAATAACTACCCTAACCGTAACGCGTACCCTAACCCTAACCCCTACCCTAACCCTAACACGTACCCTAATCCTAAACCATACCCTAAACCGATCCCTAACCCTAACACTAACCCTAACCCTAACCCTAACCCATACCCTACGCCGTACCCGAAGCCCTCCCCGAACCCGTACCCTAAGCCGTACCCTAAGCCTAACCCTAAGCCTAACCCTAACCCTAGGCTACCCTTGACTGCTTCTGAATCCAATAGATTTCCTAAGCACTAGTGTTTTAAGGAACAGCTTAAAAAGAGAATCCTAATGTGATTTCTTTATAATGGGTGTGTTCCTTATCTAATCCTAGTGTCTAAACTCTTCTCCATGCCTGGACCCCCAAATAATATTCCTTTATGTGCTAAGGGGTATCTAGAGAGTTGGATAGGTTTAATCACTACCCTAACCCTAACACGTACCCTAACCCTAACCCCTACCCTAACCCTAACACGTACCCTAATCCTAACCCGTACCCTAAACCGAGCCCTAACCCTAACACTAACCCTAACCCTAACCCATATCCTACGCCGTACCCGAAGCCCTCCCCGAACCCGTACCCTAAGCCGTACCCTAAGCCTAACCATAAGCCTATCCCTAACCCTAGGCTACCCTTGACTGCTTCTGCCTCCAATAGATTTCCTAAGCACTAGTGTTTTAAGGAACAGCTTAAAAAGAGAATCCTAATGTGATTTCTTTATAATGTGTGTGTTCCTTATATTATCTTAGTGTCTAAACTCTTCTCCATGGCTGGACCCCCAAATAATATTCCTTTACGTGCTAAGGGGTATCTAGAGAGTGGGATAGGTTTAATAACTACCCTAACCCTAACGCGTACCCTAACCCCAACCCCTACCCTAACCCTAACACGTACCCTAATCCTAACCCGTACCCTAAACCGAGCCCTAACCCTAACACTAACCCTAACCCTAACCCTAACCCATACCCTACGCCGTACCCGAAGCCCTCCCCAAACCCGTACCCTAAGCCGTACCCTAAGCCTAACCCTAAGCCTAACCCTAACCCTAGGCTACCCTTGACTGCTTCTGCCTCCTATAGATTTCCTAAGCACTAGTGTTTTAAGGAACAGCTTAAAAAGAGAATCCTAATGTGATTTCTTTATAATGTGTGTGTTCCTTATATTATCTTAGTGTCTAAACTCTTCTCCATGGCTGGACCCCCAAATAATATTCCTTTACGTGCTAAGGGGTATCTAGAGAGTGGGATAGGTTTAATAACTACCCTAACCCTAACGCGTACCCTAACGCTAACCCCTACCCTAACCCTAACACGTACCCTAATCCTAACCCGTACCCTAAACCGAGCCCTAACCCTAACACTAACCCTAACCCTAAACCTAACACATACCCTACGCCGTACCCAAAGCCCTCCCCGAACCCGTACCCTAAGGCGTACCCTAAGCCTAACCCTAAGCCTAACCCGAACCCTAGGCTACCCTTGACTGCTTCTGCCTCCAATAGATTTCCTAAGCACTAGTGTTTTAAGGAACAGCTTAAAAAGAGAATCCTAAAGTGATTTCTTTATAATGGGTGTGTTCCTTATCTTATCTTAGTGCCTAAACTCTTCTCCATGGCTGGACCCCCAAATAATATTCCTTTACGTGCTAAGGGGTATCTAGAGAGTGGGATAGGTTTAATAACTACCCTAACCGTAACGCGTACCCTAACCCTAACCCCTACCCTAACCCTAACACGTACCCTAATCCTAACCCGTACCCTAAACCGAGCCCTAACCCTAACACTAACTCTAACCCTAACCCTAACCCATACCCTACGCCGTACCCGAAGCCCTCCCCGAACACGTACCCTAAGCCGTACCCTAAGCCTAACCCTAAGCCTAACCCTAACCCTAGGCTACCCTTGACTGCTTCTGAATCCAATAGATTTCCTAAGCACTAGTGTTTTAAGGAACAGCTTAAAAAGAGAATCCTAATGTGATTTCTTTATAATGGGTGTGTTCCTTATCTAATCCTAGTGTCTAAACTCTTCTCCATGGCTGGACCCCCAAATAATATTACTTTATGTGCTAAAGGGTATCTAGAGAGTGGGATAGGTTTAATCACTACCCTAACTCTAACGCGTACCCTAACCCTAACCCCTACCCTAGCCCTAACACGTACCCTAATCCTAACCCGTACCCTAAACCGAGCCTTAACCCTAACACTAACCCGAACCCTAACCCTACGCCGTACCCGAAGCCCTCCCCGAACCCGTACCCTAAGCCTAACCATAAGCCTAACCCTAACCCTAGGCTACCCTTGACTGCTTCTGCCTCCAATAGATTTCCTAAGCACTAGTGTTTTAAGGAACAGCTTAAAAAGAGAATCCTAATGTGATTTCTGTATAATGGGTGTGTTCCTTATCTAATCCTAGTGTCTAAACTCTTCTCCATGGCTGGACACCCAAATAATATTCCTTTATGTTCTAAGGGGTATCTAGAGAGTGGGATAGGTTTAATCACTACCCTAACCATAACGCGTACCCTAACCCTAACCCCTACCCTAGCCATAACACGTACCCTAATCCTAACCCGTACCCTAAACCGAGCCCTAACCCTAACACTAACCCTAACCCTAACCCTAACCCATACCCTACGCCGTACCCGAAGCCCTCCCCGAACATGTACCCTAAGCCGTACCCTAAGCCTAAACCTAAGCCTAACCCTAACCCTAGGCTACCCTTGACTGCTTCTGCCTCCAATAGATTTCCTAAGCACTAGTGTTTTAAGGAACAGCTTAAAAAGAGAATCCTAATGTGATTTCTTTATAATGGGTGTGTTCCTTATATTATCTTAGTGTCTAAACTCTTCTCCATGGCTGGACCCCCAAATAATATTCCTTTACGTGCTAAGGGGTATCTAGAGAGTGGGATAGGTTTAATCACTACCCTAACTCTAACGCGTACCCTAACCCTAACCCCTACCCTAGCCCTAACACGTACCCTAATCCTAACCCGTACCCTAAACCGAGCCCTAACCCTAACACTAACCCGAACCCTAACCCTACGCCGTACCCGAAGCCCTCCCCGAACCCGTACCCTAAGCCTAACCATAAGCCTAACCCTAACCCTAGGCTACCCTTGACTGCTTCTGCCTCCAATAGATTTCCTAAGCACTAGTGTTTTAAGGAACAGCTTAAAAAGAGAATCCTAATGTGATTTCTTTATAATGTGTGTGTTCCTTATATTATCTTAGTGTCTAAACTCTTCTCCATGGCTGGACCCCCAAATAATATTCCTTTACGTGCTAAGGGGTATCTAGAGAGTGGGATAGGTTTAATAACTACCCTAACCCTAACGCGTACCCTAACCCCAACCCCTACCCTAACCCTAACACGTACCCTAATCCTAACCCGTACCCTAAACCGAGCCCTAACCCTAACACTAACCCTAACCCTAACCCTAACCCATACCCTACGCCGTACCCGAAGCCCTCCCCAAACCCGTACCCTAAGCCGTACCCTAAGCCTAACCCTAAGCCTAACCCTAACCCTAGGCTACCCTTGACTGCTTCTGCCTCCTATAGATTTCCTAAGCACTAGTGTTTTAAGGAACAGCTTAAAAAGAGAATCCTAATGTGATTTCTTTATAATGTGTGTGTTCCTTATATTATCTTAGTGTCTAAACTCTTCTCCATGGCTGGACCCCCAAATAATATTCCTTTACGTGCTAAGGGGTATCTAGAGAGTGGGATAGGTTTAATAACTACCCTAACCCTAACGCGTACCCTAACGCTAACCCCTACCCTAACCCTAACACGTACCCTAATCCTAACCCGTACCCTAAACCGAGCCCTAACCCTAACACTAACCCTAACCCTAAACCTAACACATACCCTACGCCGTACCCAAAGCCCTCCCCGAACCCGTACCCTAAGGCGTACCCTAAGCCTAACCCTAAGCCTAACCCGAACCCTAGGCTACCCTTGACTGCTTCTGCCTCCAATAGATTTCCTAAGCACTAGTGTTTTAAGGAACAGCTTAAAAAGAGAATCCTAAAGTGATTTCTTTATAATGGGTGTGTTCCTTATCTTATCTTAGTGCCTAAACTCTTCTCCATGGCTGGACCCCCAAATAATATTCCTTTACGTGCTAAGGGGTATCTAGAGAGTGGGATAGGTTTAATAACTACCCTAACCGTAACGCGTACCCTAACCCTAACCCCTACCCTAACCCTAACACGTACCCTAATCCTAACCCGTACCCTAAACCGAGCCCTAACCCTAACACTAACTCTAACCCTAACCCTAACCCATACCCTACGCCGTACCCGAAGCCCTCCCCGAACACGTACCCTAAGCCGTACCCTAAGCCTAACCCTAAGCCTAACCCTAACCCTAGGCTACCCTTGACTGCTTCTGAATCCAATAGATTTCCTAAGCACTAGTGTTTTAAGGAACAGCTTAAAAAGAGAATCCTAATGTGATTTCTTTATAATGGGTGTGTTCCTTATCTAATCCTAGTGTCTAAACTCTTCTCCATGGCTGGACCCCCAAATAATATTACTTTATGTGCTAAAGGGTATCTAGAGAGTGGGATAGGTTTAATCACTACCCTAACTCTAACGCGTACCCTAACCCTAACCCCTACCCTAGCCCTAACACGTACCCTAATCCTAACCCGTACCCTAAACCGAGCCTTAACCCTAACACTAACCCGAACCCTAACCCTACGCCGTACCCGAAGCCCTCCCCGAACCCGTACCCTAAGCCTAACCATAAGCCTAACCCTAACCCTAGGCTACCCTTGACTGCTTCTGCCTCCAATAGATTTCCTAAGCACTAGTGTTTTAAGGAACAGCTTAAAAAGAGAATCCTAATGTGATTTCTGTATAATGGGTGTGTTCCTTATCTAATCCTAGTGTCTAAACTCTTCTCCATGGCTGGACACCCAAATAATATTCCTTTATGTTCTAAGGGGTATCTAGAGAGTGGGATAGGTTTAATCACTACCCTAACCATAACGCGTACCCTAACCCTAACCCCTACCCTAGCCATAACACGTACCCTAATCCTAACCCGTACCCTAAACCGAGCCCTAACCCTAACACTAACCCTAACCCTAACCCTAACCCATACCCTACGCCGTACCCGAAGCCCTCCCCGAACATGTACCCTAAGCCGTACCCTAAGCCTAAACCTAAGCCTAACCCTAACCCTAGGCTACCCTTGACTGCTTCTGCCTCCAATAGATTTCCTAAGCACTAGTGTTTTAAGGAACAGCTTAAAAAGAGAATCCTAATGTGATTTCTTTATAATGGGTGTGTTCCTTATATTATCTTAGTGTCTAAACTCTTCTCCATGGCTGGACCCCCAAATAATATTCCTTTACGTGCTAAGGGGTATCTAGAGAGTGGGATAGGTTTAATCACTACCCTAACTCTAACGCGTACCCTAACCCTAACCCCTACCCTAGCCCTAACACGTACCCTAATCCTAACCCGTACCCTAAACCGAGCCCTAACCCTAACACTAACCCGAACCCTAACCCTACGCCGTACCCGAAGCCCTCCCCGAACCCGTACCCTAAGCCTAACCATAAGCCTAACCCTAACCCTAGGCTACCCTTGACTGCTTCTGCCTCCAATAGATTTCCTAAGCACTAGTGTTTTAAGGAACAGCTTTAAAAGAGAATCCTAATGTGATTTCTTTATAATGTGTGTGTTCCTTATATTATCTTAGTGTCTAAACTCTTCTCCATGCCTGGACCCCCAAATAATATTCCTTTACGTGCTAAGGGGTATCTAGAGAGTGGGATAGGTTTAATAACTACCCTAACCCTAACGCGTACCCTAACGCTAACCCCTACCCTAACCCTAACACGTACCCTAATCCTAACCCGTACCCTAAACCGAGCCCTAACCCTAACACTAACCCTAACCCTAACCCTAACCCATACCCTACGCCGTACCCGAAGCCCTCCCCGAACCCGTATCCTAAGGCGTACCCTAAGCCTAACCCTAAGCCTAACCCTAACCCTAGGCTACCCTTGACTGCTTCTGCCTCCAATAGATTTCCTAAGCACTAGTGTTTTAAGGAACAGCTTAAAAAGAGAATCCTAATGTGATTTCTGTATAATGGGTGTGTTCCTTATCTAATCCTAGTGTCTAAACTCTTCTCCATGGCTGGACACCCAAATAATATTCCTTTATGTTCTAAGGGGTATCTAGAGAGTGGGATAGGTTTAATCACTACCCTAACCCTAACGCGTACCCTAACCCTAACCCCTACCCTAGCCCTAACACGTACCCTAATCCTAACCCGTACCCTAAACCGAGCCCTAACCCTAACACTAACCCTAACCCTAACCCATATCCTACGCCGTACCCGAAGCCCTCCCCGAACCCGTACCCTAAGCCGTACCCTAAGCCTAACCATAAGCCTATCCCTAACCCTAGGCTCCCCTTGACTGCTTCTGCCTCCAATAGATTTCCTAAGCACTAGTGTTTTAAGGAACAGCTTAAAAAGAGAATCCTAATGTGATTTCTTTATAATGTGTGTGTTCCTTATATTATCTTAGTGTCTAAACTCTTCTCCATGGCTGGACCTCCAAATAATATTCCTTTACGTGCTAAGGGGTATCTAGAGAGAGGGATAGGTTTAATAACTACCCTAACCCTAACGCGTACCCTAACCCCAACCCCTACCCTAACCCTAACACGTACCCTAATCCTAACCCGTACCCTAAACCAAGCCCTAACCCTAACACTAACCCTAACACTAACCCTAACCCATACCCTACGCCGTACCCGAAGCCCTCCCCAAACCCGTACCCTAAGCCGTACCCTAAGCCTAACCCTAAGCCTAACCCTAACCCTAGGCTACCCTTGACTGCTTCTGCCTCCTATAGATTTCCTAAGCACTAGTGTTTTAAGGAACAGCTTAAAAAGAGAATCCTAATGTGATTTCTTTATAATGTGTGTGTTCCTTATATTATCTTAGTGTCTAAACTCTTCTCCATGGCTGGACCCCCAAATAATATTCCTTTACGTGCTAAGGGGTATCTAGAGAGTGGGATAGGTTTAATAACTACCCTAACCCTAACGCGTACCCTAACGCTAACCCCTACCCTAACCCTAACACGTACCCTAATCCTAACCCGTACCCTAAACCGAGCCCTAACCCTAACACTAACCCTAACCCTAAACCTAACACATACCCTACGCCGTACCCAAAGCCCTCCCCGAACCCGTACCCTAAGGCGTACCCTAAGCCTAACCCTAACCCTAGGCTACCCTTGACTGCTTCTGCCTCCAATAGATTTCCTAAGCACTAGTGTTTTAAGGAACAGCTTAAAAAGAGAATCCTAAAGTGATTTCTTTATAATGGGTGTGTTCCTTATCTTATCTTAGTGCCTAAACTCTTCTCCATGGCTGGACCCCCAAATAATATTCCTTTACGTGCTAAGGGGTATCTAGAGAGTGGGATAGGTTTAATAACTACCCTAACCGTAACGCGTACCCTAACCCTAACCCCTACCCTAACCCTAACACGTACCCTAATCCTAACCCGTACCCTAAACCGAGCCCTAACCCTAACACTAACTCTAACCCTAACCCTAACCCATACCCTACGCCGTACCCGAAGCCCTCCCCGAACACGTACCCTAAGCCGTACCCTAAGCCTAACCCTAAGCCTAACCCTAACCCTAGGCTACCCTTGACTACTTCTGAATCCAATAGATTTCCTAAGCACTAGTGTTTTAAGGAACAGCTTAAAAAGAGAATCCTAATGTGATTTCTTTATAATGGGTGTGTTCCTTATCTAATCCTAGTGTCTAAACTCTTCTCCATGGCTGGACCCCCAAATAATATTACTTTATGTGCTAAGGGGTATCTAGAGAGTGGGATAGGTTTAATCACTACCCTAACTCTAACGCGTACCCTAACCCTAACCCCTACCCTAGCCCTAACACGTACCTTAATCCTAACCCGTACCCTAAACCGAGCCCTAACCCTAACACTAACCCGAACCCTAACCCTACGCCGTACCCGAAGCCCTCCCCGAACCCGTACCCTAAGCCTAACCATAAGCCTAACCCTAACCCTAGGCTACCCTTGACTGCTTCTGCCTCCAATAGATTTCCTAAGCACTAGTGTTTTAAGGAACAGCTTTAAAAGAGAATCCTAATGTGATTTCTTTATAATGTGTGTGTTCCTTATATTATCTTAGTGTCTAAACTCTTCTCCATGGCTGGACCCCCAAATAATATTCCTTTACGTGCTAAGGGGTATCTAGAGAGTGGGATAGGTTTAATAACTACCCTAACCCTAACGCGTACCCTAACGCTAACCCCTACCCTAACCCTAACACGTACCCTAATCCTAACCCGTACCCTAAACCGAGCCCTAACCCTAACACTAACCCTAACCCTAACCCTAACCCATACCCTACGCCGTACCCGAAGCCCTCCCCGAACCCGTATCCTAAGGCGTACCCTAAGCCTAACCCTAAGCCTAACCCTAACCCTAGGCTACCCTTGACTGCTTCTGCCTCCAATAGATTTCCTAAGCACTAGTGTTTTAAGGAACAGCTTAAAAACAGAATCCTAATGTGATTTCTTTATAATGGGTGTGTTCCTTATCTAATCCTAGTGTCTAAACTCTTCTCCATGGCTGGACACCCAAATAATATTCCTTTATGTTCTAAGGGGTATCTAGAGAGTGGGATAGGTTTAATCACTACCCTAACCCTAACGCGTACCCTAACCCTAACCCCTACCCTAGCCCTAACACGTACCCTAATCCTAACCCGTACCCTAAACCGAGCCCTAACCCTAACACTAACCCTAACCCTAACCCTAACCCATACCCTACGCCGTACCCGAAGCCCTCCCCGAACATGTACCCTAAGCCGTACCCTAAGCCTAAACCTAAGCCTAACCCTAACCCTAGGCTACCCTTGACTGCTTCTGCCTCCAATAGATTTCCTAAGCACTAGTGTTTTAAGGAACAGCTTAAAAAGAGAATCCTAATGTGATTTCTTTATAATGGGTGTGTTCCTTATATTATCTTAGTGTCTAAACTCTTCTCCATGGCTGGACCCCCAAATAATATTCCTTTACGTGCTAAGGGGTATCTAGAGAGTGGGATTGGTTTAATAACTACCCTAACCCTAACGCGTACCCTAACCCTAACCCCTACCCTAACAATAACACGTACCCTAATCCTAACCCGTACCCTAAACCGAGCCCTAACCCTAACACTAACCCTAAACCTAACCCTAACCCATACCCTACGCCGTACCCGAAGCCCTCCCCGCACCCGTACCCTAAGCCGTACCCTAAGCCTAACCCTAAGCCTAACCTTAACCCTAGGCTACCCTTGACTGCTTCTGCCTCCAATAGATTTCCTAAGCACTAGTGTTTTAAGGAACAGCTTAAAAAGAGAATCCTAATGTGATTTCTTTATAATGTGTGTGTTCCTTATATTATCTTAGTGTCTAAACTCTTCTCCATGGCTGGACCCCCAAATAATATTCCTTTAGGTGCTAAGGGGTATCTAGAGAGTGGGATAGGTTTAATAACTACCCTAACCGTAACGCGTACCCTAACCCTAACCCCTACCCTAACCCTAAAACGTACCCTAATCCTAACCCGTACCCTAAACCGAGCCCTAACCCTAACACTAACCCTAACCCTAACCCATACCCTACGCCGTACCCGAAGCCCTCCCCGAACCCGTAACCTAAGCCGTAACCTAAGCCTAACCCTAAGCCTAACCCTAACCCTAGGCTACCCTTGACTGCTTCTGCCTCCAATAGATTTCCTAAGCACTAGTGTTTTAAGGAACAGCTTAAAAAGAGAATCCTAATGTGATTTCTTTATAATGTGTGTGTTCCTTATATTATCTTAGTGTCTAAACTCTTCTCCATGGCTGGACCCCCAAATAATATTCCTTTACGTGCTAAGGGGTATCTAGAGAGTGGGATAGGTTTAATAACTACCCTAACCCTAACGCGTACCCTAACCCTAACCCCTACCCTAACCCTAACACGTACCCTAATCCTAACCCGTACCCTAAACCGAGCCCTAACCCTAACACTAACCCTAACCCTAACACATACCATACGCCGTACGCGAAGACCTCCCCGAAACCGTACCCTAAGCCGTACCCAAAGCCTAACCCTAAGCCTAACCCTAACCCTAGGCTACCCTTGACTGCTTCTGCCTCCAATAGATTTCCTAAGCACTAGTGTTTTAAGGAACAGCTTAAAAAGAGAATCCTAATGTGATTTCTTTATAATGGGTGTGTTCCTTATCTTTTCCTAGTGTCTAAACTCTTCTCCATGGCTGGACCCCCAAATAATATTCCTTTACGTGCTAAGGGGTAACTAGAGAGTGGGATAGGTTTAATAACTACCCTAACCCTAACGCGTACCCTAACGCTAACCCCTACCCTAACCCTAACACGTACCCTAATCCTAACCGGTACCCTAAACCGAGCCCTAACCCTAACACTAACCCTAACCCTAACCCTAACCCATACCCTACACCGTACCCGAAGCCCTCCCCGAACCCGTACCCTAAGCCGTACCCTAAGCCTAACCCTAAGCCTAACCCTAACCCTAGGCTACCCTTGACTGCTTCTGCCTCCAATAGATTTCCTAAGCACTAGTGTTTTAAGGAACAGCTTAAAAAGAGAATCCTAATGTGATTTCTTTATAATGTGTGTGTTCCTTATATTATCTTAGTGTCTAAACTCTTCTCCATGGCTGGACCCCCAAATAATATTCCTTTAGGTGCTAAGGGGTATCTAGAGAGTGGGATAGGTTTAATAACTACCCTAACCGTAACGCGTACCCTAACCCTAACCCCTACCCTAACCCTAAAACGTACCCTAATCCTAACCCGTACCCTAAACCGAGCCCTAACCCTAACACTAACCCTAACCCTAACCCATACCCTACGCCGTACCCGAAGCCCTCCCCGAACCCGTAACCTAAGCCGTAACCTAAGCCTAACCCTAAGCCTAACCCTAACCCTAGGCTACCCTTGACTGCTTCTGCCTCCAATAGATTTCCTAAGCACTAGTGTTTTAAGGAACAGCTTAAAAAGAGAATCCTAATGTGATTTCTTTATAATGTGTGTGTTCCTTATATTATCTTAGTGTCTAAACTCTTCTCCATGGCTGGACCCCCAAATAATATTCCTTTACGTGCTAAGGGGTATCTAGAGAGTGGGATAGGTTTAATAACTACCCTAACCCTAACGCGTACCCTAACCCTAACCCCTACCCTAACCCTAACACGTACCCTAATCCTAACCCGTACCCTATACCGAGCCCTAACCCTAACACTAACCCTAACCCTAACCCTAACCAATACCCTACGCCATACCCGAAGCCCTCCCCGAACACGTACCCTAAGACGTACCATAAGCCTAACCCTAAGCCTAACCCTAACCCTAGGCTACCCTTGACTGCTTCTGCCTCCAATAGATTTCCTAAGCACTAGTGTTTTAAGGAACAGCTTAAAAAGAGAATCCTAATGTGATTTCTTTATAATGGGTGGGTTCCTTATCTAATCCTAGTGTCTAAACTCTTCTCCATGGCTGGACCCCCAAATAATATTCCATTACGTGCTAAGGGGTAACTAGAGAGTGGGGTAGGTTTAATAACTACCCTAACCCTAATGCGTACCCTAACGCTAACCCCTACCCTAACCCTAACATGTACCCTAATCCTAACCCGTACCCTAAACCGAGCCCTAACCCTATCACTAACCCTAACCCTAACCCTAACCCATACCCTACGCCGTACCCGAAGCCCTCCCCGAACCCGTACCCTAAGCCGTACCCTAAGCCTAACCCTAAGCCTAACCCTAACCCTAGGCTACCCTTGACTGCTTCTGCCTCCAATAGATTTCCTAAGCACTAGGGTTTTAAGGAACAGCTTAAAAAGAGAATCCTAATGAGATTTCTTTATAATGTGTGTGTTCCTTATATTATCTTAGTGTCTAAACTCTTCTCCATGGCTGGACCCCCAAATAATATTCCTTTACGTGCTAAGGGGTATCTAGAGAGTGGGATAGGTTTAATAACTACCCTAACCCTAACGCGTACCCTAACCCTAACCCCTACCCTAACCCTAACACGTACCGTAATCCTAACCCGTCCCCTAAACCGAGCCCTAACCCTAACACTAACCCTAACCCTAACCCTAACCCATACCCTACGCCGTACCCGAAGCCCTCCCCGAACCCGTACCCTAAGGCGTACCCTAAGCCTAACCCTAAGCCTAACCCTAACCCTAGGCTACCCTTGACTGCTTCTGCCTCCAATAGATTTCCTAAGCACTAGTGTTTTAAGGAACAGCTTAAAAAGAGAATCCTAATGTGATTTCTTTATAATGGGTGTGTTCCTTATCTTATCTTAGTGCCTAAACTCTTCTCCATGGCTGGACCCCCAAATAATATTCCTTTACGTGCTAAGGGGTATCTAGAGAGTGGGATAGGTTTAATAACTACCCTAACCGTAACGCGTACCCTAACCCTAACCCCTACCCTAACCCTAACACGTACCCTAATCCTAAACCATACCCTAAACCGATCCCTAACCCTAACACTAACCCTAACCCTAACCCTAACCCATACCCTACGCCGTACCCGAAGCCCTCCCCGAACCCGTACCCTAAGCCGTACCCTAAGCCTAACCCTAAGCCTAACCCTAACCCTAGGCTACCCTTGACTGCTTCTGAATCCAATAGATTTCCTAAGCACTAGTGTTTTAAGGAACAGCTTAAAAAGAGAATCCTAATGTGATTTCTTTATAATGGGTGTGTTCCTTATCTAATCCTAGTGTCTAAACTCTTCTCCATGCCTGGACCCCCAAATAATATTCCTTTATGTGCTAAGGGGTATCTAGAGAGTTGGATAGGTTTAATCACTACCCTAACCCTAACACGTACCCTAACCCTAACCCCTACCCTAACCCTAACACGTACCCTAATCCTAACCCGTACCCTAAACCGAGCCCTAACCCTAACACTAACCCTAACCCTAACCCATATCCTACGCCGTACCCGAAGCCCTCCCCGAACCCGTACCCTAAGCCGTACCCTAAGCCTAACCATAAGCCTATCCCTAACCCTAGGCTACCCTTGACTGCTTCTGCCTCCAATAGATTTCCTAAGCACTAGTGTTTTAAGGAACAGCTTAAAAAGAGAATCCTAATGTGATTTCTTTATAATGTGTGTGTTCCTTATATTATCTTAGTGTCTAAACTCTTCTCCATGGCTGGACCCCCAAATAATATTCCTTTACGTGCTAAGGGGTATCTAGAGAGTGGGATAGGTTTAATAACTACCCTAACCCTAACGCGTACCCTAACCCCAACCCCTACCCTAACCCTAACACGTACCCTAATCCTAACCCGTACCCTAAACCGAGCCCTAACCCTAACACTAACCCTAACCCTAACCCTAACCCATACCCTACGCCGTACCCGAAGCCCTCCCCAAACCCGTACCCTAAGCCGTACCCTAAGCCTAACCCTAAGCCTAACCCTAACCCTAGGCTACCCTTGACTGCTTCTGCCTCCTATAGATTTCCTAAGCACTAGTGTTTTAAGGAACAGCTTAAAAAGAGAATCCTAATGTGATTTCTTTATAATGTGTGTGTTCCTTATATTATCTTAGTGTCTAAACTCTTCTCCATGGCTGGACCCCCAAATAATATTCCTTTACGTGCTAAGGGGTATCTAGAGAGTGGGATAGGTTTAATAACTACCCTAACCCTAACGCGTACCCTAACGCTAACCCCTACCCTAACCCTAACACGTACCCTAATCCTAACCCGTACCCTAAACCGAGCCCTAACCCTAACACTAACCCTAACCCTAAACCTAACACATACCCTACGCCGTACCCAAAGCCCTCCCCGAACCCGTACCCTAAGGCGTACCCTAAGCCTAACCCTAAGCCTAACCCGAACCCTAGGCTACCCTTGACTGCTTCTGCCTCCAATAGATTTCCTAAGCACTAGTGTTTTAAGGAACAGCTTAAAAAGAGAATCCTAAAGTGATTTCTTTATAATGGGTGTGTTCCTTATCTTATCTTAGTGCCTAAACTCTTCTCCATGGCTGGACCCCCAAATAATATTCCTTTACGTGCTAAGGGGTATCTAGAGAGTGGGATAGGTTTAATAACTACCCTAACCGTAACGCGTACCCTAACCCTAACCCCTACCCTAACCCTAACACGTACCCTAATCCTAACCCGTACCCTAAACCGAGCCCTAACCCTAACACTAACTCTAACCCTAACCCTAACCCATACCCTACGCCGTACCCGAAGCCCTCCCCGAACACGTACCCTAAGCCGTACCCTAAGCCTAACCCTAAGCCTAACCCTAACCCTAGGCTACCCTTGACTGCTTCTGAATCCAATAGATTTCCTAAGCACTAGTGTTTTAAGGAACAGCTTAAAAAGAGAATCCTAATGTGATTTCTTTATAATGGGTGTGTTCCTTATCTAATCCTAGTGTCTAAACTCTTCTCCATGGCTGGACCCCCAAATAATATTACTTTATGTGCTAAAGGGTATCTAGAGAGTGGGATAGGTTTAATCACTACCCTAACTCTAACGCGTACCCTAACCCTAACCCCTACCCTAGCCCTAACACGTACCCTAATCCTAACCCGTACCCTAAACCGAGCCTTAACCCTAACACTAACCCGAACCCTAACCCTACGCCGTACCCGAAGCCCTCCCCGAACCCGTACCCTAAGCCTAACCATAAGCCTAACCCTAACCCTAGGCTACCCTTGACTGCTTCTGCCTCCAATAGATTTCCTAAGCACTAGTGTTTTAAGGAACAGCTTAAAAAGAGAATCCTAATGTGATTTCTGTATAATGGGTGTGTTCCTTATCTAATCCTAGTGTCTAAACTCTTCTCCATGGCTGGACACCCAAATAATATTCCTTTATGTTCTAAGGGGTATCTAGAGAGTGGGATAGGTTTAATCACTACCCTAACCATAACGCGTACCCTAACCCTAACCCCTACCCTAGCCCTAACACGTACCCTAATCCTAACCCGTACCCTAAACCGAGCCCTAACCCTAACACTAACCCTAACCCTAACCCTAACCCATACCCTACGCCGTACCCGAAGCCCTCCCCGAACATGTACCCTAAGCCGTACCCTAAGCCTAAACCTAAGCCTAACCCTAACCCTAGGCTACCCTTGACTGCTTCTGCCTCCAATAGATTTCCTAAGCACTAGTGTTTTAAGGAACAGCTTAAAAAGAGAATCCTAATGTGATTTCTTTATAATGGGTGTGTTCCTTATATTATCTTAGTGTCTAAACTCTTCTCCATGGCTGGACCCCCAAATAATATTCCTTTACGTGCTAAGGGGTATCTAGAGAGTGGGATTGGTTTAATAACTACCCTAACCCTAACGCGTACCCTAACCCTAACACCTACCCTAACAATAACACGTACCCTAATCCTAACCCGTACCCTAAACCGAGCCCTAACCCTAACACTAACCCTAACCCTAACCCTAACCCATACCCTACGCCGTACCCGAAGCCCTCCCCGAACCCGTACCCTAAGCCGTACCCTAAGCCTAACCCTAAGCCTAACCCTAACCCTAGGCTACCCTTGACTGCTTCTGCCTCCAACAGATTTCCTAAGCACTAGTGTTTTAAGGAACAGCTTAAAAAGAGAATCCTAATGTGATTTCTTTATAATGGGTGTGTTCCTTATCTTATCTTAGTGCCTAAACTCTTCTCCATGGCTGGACCCCCAAATAATATTCCTTTACGTGCTAAGGGGTATCTAGAGAGTGGGATAGGTTTAATAACTACCCTAACCGTAACGCGTACCCTAACCCTAACCCCTACCCTAACCCTAACACGTACCCTAATCCTAAACCGTACCCTAAACCGATCCCTAACCCTAACACTAACCCTAACCCTAACCCTAACCCATACCCTACGCCGTACCCGAAGCCCTCCCCGAACCCGTACCCTAAGCCGTACCCTAAGCCTAACCCTAAGCCTAACCCTAACCCTAGGCTACCCTTGACTGCTTCTGAATCCAATAGATTTCCTAAGCACTAGTGTTTTAAGGAACAGCTTAAAAAGAGAATCCTAATGTGATTTCTTTATAATGGGTGTGTTCCTTATCTAATCCTAGTGTCTAAACTCTTCTCCATGCCTGGACCCCCAAATAATATTCCTTTATGTGCTAAGGGGTATCTAGAGAGTGGGATAGGTTTAATCACTACCCTAACCCTAACACGTACCCTAACCCTAACCCCTACCCTAGCCCTAACACGTACCCTAATCCTAACCCGTACCCTAAACCGAGCCCTAACCCTAACACTAACCCTAACCCTAACCCATATCCTACGCCGTACCCGAAGCCCTCCCCGAACCCGTACCCTAAGCCGTACCCTAAGCCTAACCATAAGCCTATCCCTAACCCTAGGCTACCCTTGACTGCTTCTGCCTCCAATAGATTTCCTAAGCACTAGTGTTTTAAGGAACAGCTTAAAAAGAGAATCCTAATGTGATTTCTTTATAATGTGTGTGTTCCTTATATTATCTTAGTGTCTAAACTCTTCTCCATGGCTGGACCCCCAAATAATATTCCTTTACGTGCTAAGGGGTATCTAGAGAGTGGGATAGGTTTAATAACTACCCTAACCCTAACGCGTACCCTAACCCCAACCCCTACCCTAACCCTAACACGTACCCTAATCCTAACCCGTACCCTAAACCGAGCCCTAACCCTAACACTAACCCTAACCCTAACCCTAACCCATACCCTACGCCGTACCCGAAGCCCTCCCCAAACCCGTACCCTAAGCCGTACCCTAAGCCTAACCCTAAGCCTAACCCTAACCCTAGGCTACCCTTGACTGCTTCTGCCTCCTATAGATTTCCTAAGCACTAGTGTTTTAAGGAACAGCTTAAAAAGAGAATCCTAATGTGATTTCTTTATAATGGGTGTGTTCCTTATATTATCTTAGTGTCTAAACTCTTCTCCATGGCTGGACCCCCAAATAATATTCCTTTACGTGCTAAGGGGTATCTAGAGAGTGGGATTGGTTTAATAACTACCCTAACCCTAACGCGTACCCTAACCCTAACCCCTACCCTAACAATAACACGTACCCTAATCCTAACCCGTACCCTAAACCGAGCCCTAACCCTAACACTAACCCTAAACCTAACCCTAACCCATACCCTACGCCGTACCCGAAGCCCTCCCCGAACCCGTACCCTAAGCCGTACCCTAAGCCTAACCCTAAGCCTAACCTTAACCCTAGGCTACCCTTGACTGCTTCTGCCTCCAATAGATTTCCTAAGCACTAGTGTTTTAAGGAACAGCTTAAAAAGAGAATCCTAATGTGATTTCTTTATAATGGGTGTGTTCCTTATCTTATCTTAGTGCCTAAACTCTTCTCCATGGCTGGACCCCCAAATAATATTCCTTTACGTGCTAAGGGGTATCTAGAGAGTGGGATAGGTTTAATAACTACCCTAACCATAACGCGTACCCTAACCCTAACCCCTACCCTAACCCTAACACGTACCCTAATCCTAACCCGTACCCTAAACCGAGCCCCAACCCTAACACTAACCCTAACCCTAACCCTAACCCATACCCTACGCCGTACCCGAAGCCCTCCCCAAACCCGTACCCTAAGCCGTACCCTAAGCCTAACCCTAAGCCTAACCCTAACCCTAGGCTACCCTTGACTGCTTCTGCCTCCAATAGATTTCCTATGCACTAGGGTTTTAAGGAACAGCTTAAAAAGAGAATCCTAATGTGATTTCTTTATAATGTTTGTGTTCCTTATATTATCTTAGTGTCTAAACTCCTCTCCATGGCTGGACCCCCAAATAATATTCCTTTACGTGCTAAGGGGTATGTAGAGAGTGGGATAGGTTTAATAACTACCCTAACCCTGACGCGTACCCTAACCCTAACCCCTACCCTAACCCTAACACGTACCCTAATCCTAACCCGTCCCCTAAACCGAGCCCTAACCCTAACACTAACCCTAACCCTAACCCTAACCCATACCCTACGCCGTACCCGAAGCCCTCCCCGAACCCGTACCCTAAGGCGTACCCTAAGCCTAACCCTAAGCCTAACCCTAACCCTAGGCTACCCTTGACTGCTTCTGCCTCCAATAGATTTCCTAACCACTAGTGTTTTAAGGAACAGCTTAAAAAGAGAATCCTAATGTGATTTCTTTATAATGGGTGTGTTCCTTATCTTATCTTAGTGCCTAAACTCTTCTCCATGGCTGGACCCCCAAATAATATTCCTTTACATGCTAAGGGGTATCTAGAGAGTGGGATAGGTTTAATAACTACCCTAACCGTAACGCGTACCCTAACCCTAACCCCTACCCTAACCCTAACACGTACCCTAATCCTAACCCGTACCCTAAACCGATCCCTAACCCTAACACTAACCCTAACCCTAACCCTAACCCATACCCTACGCCGTACCCGAAGCCCTCCCCGAACCCGTACCCTAAGCCGTACCCTAAGCCTAACCCTAAGCCTAACCCTAACCCTAGGCTACCCTTGACTGCTTCTGAATCCAATAGATTTCCTAAGCACTAGTGTTTTAAGGAACAGCTTAAAAAGAGAATCCTAATGTGATTTCTTTATAATGGGTGTGTTCCTTATCTAATCCTAGTGTCTAAACTCTTCTCCATGCCTGGACCCCCAAATAATATTCCTTTATGTGCTAAGGGGTATCTAGAGAGTGGGATAGGTTTAATCACTACCCTAACCCTAACACGTACCCTAACCCTAACCCCTACCCTAGCCCTAACACGTACCCTAATCCTAACCCGTACCCTAAACCGAGCCCTAACCCTAACACTAACCCTAACCCTAACCCATATCCTACGCCGTACCCGAAGCCCTCCCCGAACCCGTACCCTAAGCCGTACCCTAAGCCTAACCATAAGCCTATCCCTAACCCTAGGCTACCCTTGACTGCTTCTGCCTCCAATAGATTTCCTAAGCACTAGTGTTTTAAGGAACAGCTTAAAAAGAGAATCCTAATGTGATTTCTTTATAATGTGTGTGTTCCTTATATTATCTTAGTGTCTAAACTCTTCTCCATGGCTGGACCCCCAAATAATATTCCTTTACGTGCTAAGGGGTATCTAGAGAGTGGGATAGGTTTAATAACTACCCTAACCCTAACGCGTACCCTAACCCCAACCCCTACCCTAACCCTAACACGTACCCTAATCCTAACCCGTACCCTAAACCGAGCCCTAACCCTAACACTAACCCTAACCCTAACCCTAACCCATACCCTACGCCGTACCCGAAGCCCTCCCCAAACCCGTACCCTAAGCCGTACCCTAAGCCTAACCCTAAGCCTAACCCTAACCCTAGGCTACCCTTGACTGCTTCTGCCTCCTATAGATTTCCTAAGCACTAGTGTTTTAAGGAACAGCTTAAAAAGAGAATCCTAATGTGATTTCTTTATAATGTGTGTGTTCCTTATATTATCTTAGTGTCTAAACTCTTCTCCATGGCTGGACCCCCAAATAATATTCCTTTACGTGCTAAGGGGTATCTAGAGAGTGGGATAGGTTTAATAACTACCCTAACCCTAACGCGTACCCTAACGCTAACCCCTACCCTAACCCTAACACGTACCCTAATCCTAACCCGTACCCTAAACCGAGCCCTAACCCTAACACTAACCCTAACCCTAAACCTAACACATACCCTACGCCGTACCCAAAGCCCTCCCCGAACCCGTACCCTAAGGCGTACCCTAAGCCTAACCCTAAGCCTAACCCTAACCCTAGGCTACCCTTGACTGCTTCTGCCTCCAATAGATTTCCTAAGCACTAGTGTTTTAAGGAACAGCTTAAAAAGAGAATCCTAAAGTGATTTCTTTATAATGGGTGTGTTCCTTATCTTATCTTAGTGCCTAAACTCTTCTCCATGGCTGGACCCCCAAATAATATTCCTTTACGTGCTAAGGGGTATCTAGAGAGTGGGATAGGTTTAATAACTACCCTAACCGTAACGCGTACCCTAACCCTAACCCCTACCCTAACCCTAACACGTACCCTAATCCTAACCCGTACCCTAAACCGAGCCCTAACCGTAACACTAACTCTAACCCTAACCCTAACCCATACCCTACGCCGTACCCGAAGCCCTCCCCGAACACGTACCCTAAGCCGTACCCTAAGCCTAACCCTAAGCCTAACCCTAACCCTAGGCTACCCTTGACTGCTTCTGAATCCAATAGATTTCCTAAGCACTAGTGTTTTAAGGAACAGCTTAAAAAGAGAATCCTAATGTGATTTCTTTATAATGGGTGTGTTCCTTATCTAATCCTAGTGTCTAAACTCTTCTCCATGGCTGGACCCCCAAATAATATTACTTTATGTGCTAAAGGGTATCTAGAGAGTGGGATAGGTTTAATCACTACCCTAACTCTAACGCGTACCCTAACCCTAACCCCTACCCTAGCCCTAACACGTACCCTAATCCTAACCCGTACCCTAAACCGAGCCCTAACCCTAACACTAACCCGAACCCTAACCCTACGCCGTACCCGAAGCCCTCCCCAAACCCGTACCCTAAGCCTAACCATAAGCCTAACCCTAACCCTAGGCTACCCTTGACTGCTTCTGCCTCCAATAGATTTCCTAAGCACTAGTGTTTTAAGGAACAGCTTTAAAAGAGAATCCTAATGTGATTTCTTTATAAGGTGTGTGTTCCTTATATTATCTTAGTGTCTAAACTCTTCTCCATGGCTGGACCCCCAAATAATATTCCTTTACGTGCTAAGGGGTATCTAGAGAGTGGGATAGGTTTAATAACTACCCTAACCCTAACGCGTACCCTAACGCTAACCCCTACCCTAACCCTAACACGTACCCTAATCCTAACCCGTACCCTAAACCGAGCCCTAACCCTAACACTAACCCTAACGCTAACCCTAACCCATACCCTACGCCGTACCCGAAGCCCTCCCCGAACCCGTATCCTAAGGCGTACCCTAAGCCTAACCCTAAGCCTAACCCTAACCCTAGGCTACCCTTGACTGCTTCTGCCTCCAATAGATTTCCTAAGCACTAGTGTTTTAAGGAACAGCTTAAAAAGAGAATCCTAATGTGATTTCTGTATAATGGGTGTGTTCCTTATCTAATCCTAGTGTCTAAACTCTTCTCCATGGCTGGACACCCAAATAATATTCCTTTATGTTCTAAGGGGTATCTAGAGAGTGGGATAGGTTTAATCACTACCCTAACCCTAACGCGTACCCTAACCCTAACCCCTACCCTAGCCCTAACACGTACCCTAATCCTAACCCGTACCCTAAACCGAGCCCTAACCCTAACACTAACCCTAACCCTAACCCATATCCTACGCCGTACCCGAAGCCCTCCCCGAACCCGTACCCTAAGCCGTACCCTAAGCCTAACCATAAGCCTATCCCTAACCCTAGGCTACCCTTGACTGCTTCTGCCTCCAATAGATTTCCTAAGCACTAGTGTTTTAAGGAACAGCTTAAAAAGAGAATCCTAATGTGATTTCTTTATAATGTGTGTGTTCCTTATATTATCTTAGTGTCTAAACTCTTCTCCATGGCTGGACCCCCAAATAATATTCCTTTACGTGCTAAGGGGTATCTAGAGAGTGGGATAGGTTTAATAACTACCCTAACCCTAACGCGTACCCTAACCCCAACCCCTACCCTAACCCTAACACGTACCCTAATCCTAACCCGTACCCTAAACCGAGCCCTAACCCTAACACTAACCCTAACCCTAACCCTAACCCATACCCTACGCCGTACCCGAAGCCCTCCCCAAACCCGTACCCTAAGCCGTACCCTAAGCCTAACCCTAAGCCTAACCCTAACCCTAGGCTACCCTTGACTGCTTCTGCCTCCTATAGATTTCCTAAGCACTAGTGTTTTAAGGAACAGCTTAAAAAGAGAATCCTAATGTGATTTCTTTATAATGTGTGTGTTCCTTATATTATCTTAGTGTCTAAACTCTTCTCCATGGCTGGACCCCCAAATAATATTCCTTTACGTGCTAAGGGGTATCTAGAGAGTGGGATAGGTTTAATAACTACCCTAACCCTAACGCGTACCCTAACGCTAACCCCTACCCTAACCCTAACACGTACCCTAATCCTAACCCGTACCCTAAACCGAGCCCTAACCCTAACACTAACCCTAACCCTAAACCTAACACATACCCTACGCCGTACCCAAAGCCCTCCCCGAACCCGTACCCTAAGGCGTACCCTAAGCCTAACCCTAAGCCTAACCCTAACCCTAGGCTACCCTTGACTGCTTCTGCCTCCAATAGATTTCCTAAGCACTAGTGTTTTAAGGAACAGCTTAAAAAGAGAATCCTAAAGTGATTTCTTTATAATGGGTGTGTTCCTTATCTTATCTTAGTGCCTAAACTCTTCTCCATGGCTGGACCCCCAAATAATATTCCTTTACGTGCTAAGGGGTATCTAGAGAGTGGGATAGGTTTAATAACTACCCTAACCGTAACGCGTACCCTAACCCTAACCCCTACCCTAACCCTAACACGTACCCTAATCCTAACCCGTACCCTAAACCGAGCCCTAACCGTAACACTAACTCTAACCCTAACCCTAACCCATACCCTACGCCGTACCCGAAGCCCTCCCCGAACACGTACCCTAAGCCGTACCCTAAGCCTAACCCTAAGCCTAACCCTAACCCTAGGCTACCCTTGACTGCTTCTGAATCCAATAGATTTCCTAAGCACTAGTGTTTTAAGGAACAGCTTAAAAAGAGAATCCTAATGTGATTTCTTTATAATGGGTGTGTTCCTTATCTAATCCTAGTGTCTAAACTCTTCTCCATGGCTGGACCCCCAAATAATATTACTTTATGTGCTAAAGGGTATCTAGAGAGTGGGATAGGTTTAATCACTACCCTAACTCTAACGCGTACCCTAACCCTAACCCCTACCCTAGCCCTAACACGTACCCTAATCCTAACCCGTACCCTAAACCGAGCCCTAACCCTAACACTAACCCGAACCCTAACCCTACGCCGTACCCGAAGCCCTCCCCGAACCCGTACCCTAAGCCTAACCATAAGCCTAACCCTAACCCTAGGCTACCCTTGACTGCTTCTGCCTCCAATAGATTTCCTAAGCACTAGTGTTTTAAGGAACAGCTTTAAAAGAGAATCCTAATGTGATTTCTTTATAATGTGTGTGTTCCTTATATTATCTTAGTGTCTAAACTCTTCTCCATGGCTGGACCCCCAAATAATATTCCTTTACGTGCTAAGGGGTATCTAGAGAGTGGGATAGGTTTAATAACTACCCTAACCCTAACGCGTACCCTAACGCTAACCCCTACCCTAACCCTAACACGTACCCTAATCCTAACCCGTACCCTAAACCGAGCCCTAACCCTAACACTAACCCTAACGCTAACCCTAACCCATACCCTACGCCGTACCCGAAGCCCTCCCCGAACCCGTATCCTAAGGCGTACCCTAAGCCTAACCCTAAGCCTAACCCTAACCCTAGGCTACCCTTGACTGCTTCTGCCTCCAATAGATTTCCTAAGCACTAGTGTTTTAAGGAACAGCTTAAAAAGAGAATCCTAATGTGATTTCTGTATAATGGGTGTGTTCCTTATCTAATCCTAGTGTCTAAACTCTTCTCCATGGCTGGACACCCAAATAATATTCCTTTATGTTCTAAGGGGTATCTAGAGAGTGGGATAGGTTTAATCACTACCCTAACCCTAACGCGTACCCTAACCCTAACCCCTACCCTAGCCCTAACACGTACCCTAATCCTAACCCGTACCCTAAACCGAGCCCTAACCCTAACACTAACCCTAACCCTAACCCATATCCTACGCCGTACCCGAAGCCCTCCCCGAACCCGTACCCTAAGCCGTACCCTAAGCCTAACCATAAGCCTATCCCTAACCCTAGGCTACCCTTGACTGCTTCTGCCTCCAATAGATTTCCTAAGCACTAGTGTTTTAAGGAACAGCTTAAAAAGAGAATCCTAATGTGATTTCTTTATAATGTGTGTGTTCCTTATATTATCTTAGTGTCTAAACTCTTCTCCATGGCTGGACCCCCAAATAATATTCCTTTACGTGCTAAGGGGTATCTAGAGAGTGGGATAGGTTTAATAACTACCCTAACCCTAACGCGTACCCTAACCCCAACCCCTACCCTAACCCTAACACGTACCCTAATCCTAACCCGTACCCTAAACCGAGCCCTAACCCTAACACTAACCCTAACCCTAACCCTAACCCATACCCTACGCCGTACCCGAAGCCCTCCCCAAACCCGTACCCTAAGCCGTACCCTAAGCCTAACCCTAAGCCTAACCCTAACCCTAGGCTACCCTTGACTGCTTCTGCCTCCTATAGATTTCCTAAGCACTAGTGTTTTAAGGAACAGCTTAAAAAGAGAATCCTAATGTGATTTCTTTATAATGTGTGTGTTCCTTATATTATCTTAGTGTCTAAACTCTTCTCCATGGCTGGACCCCCAAATAATATTCCTTTACGTGCTAAGGGGTATCTAGAGAGTGGGATAGGTTTAATAACTACCCTAACCCTAACGCGTACCCTAACGCTAACCCCTACCCTAACCCTAACACGTACCCTAATCCTAACCCGTACCCTAAACCGAGCCCTAACCCTAACACTAACCCTAACCCTAAACCTAACACATACCCTACGCCGTACCCAAAGCCCTCCCCGAACCCGTACCCTAAGGCGTACCCTAAGCCTAACCCTAAGCCTAACCCTAACCCTAGGCTACCCTTGACTGCTTCTGCCTCCAATAGATTTCCTAAGCACTAGTGTTTTAAGGAACAGCTTAAAAAGAGAATCCTAAAGTGATTTCTTTATAATGGGTGTGTTCCTTATCTTATCTTAGTGCCTAAACTCTTCTCCATGGCTGGACCCCCAAATAATATTCCTTTACGTGCTAAGGGGTATCTAGAGAGTGGGATAGGTTTAATAACTACCCTAACCGTAACGCGTACCCTAACCCTAACCCCTACCCTAACCCTAACACGTACCCTAATCCTAACCCGTACCCTAAACCGAGCCCTAACCCTAACACTAACTCTAACCCTAACCCTAACCCATACCCTACGCCGTACCCGAAGCCCTCCCCGAACACGTACCCTAAGCCGTACCCTAAGCCTAACCCTAAGCCTAACCCTAACCCTAGGCTACCCTTGACTGCTTCTGAATCCAATAGATTTCCTAAGCACTAGTGTTTTAAGGAACAGCTTAAAAAGAGAATCCTAATGTGATTTCTTTATAATGGGTGTGTTCCTTATCTAATCCTAGTGTCTAAACTCTTCTCCATGGCTGGACCCCCAAATAATATTCCTTTATGTGCTAAGGGGTATCTAGAGAGTGGGATAGGTTTAATCACTACCCTAACTCTAACGCGTACCCTAACCCTAACCCCTACCCTAGCCCTAACACGTACCCTAATCCTAACCCGTACCCTAAACCGAGCCCTAACCCTAACACTAACCCGAACCCTAACCCTACGCCGTACCCGAAGCCCTCCCCGAACCCGTACCCTAAGCCTAACCATAAGCCTAACCCTAACCCTAGGCTACCCTTGACTGCTTCTGCCTCCAATAGATTTCCTAAGCACTAGTGTTTTAAGGAACAGCTTTAAAAGAGAATCCTAATGTGATTTCTTTATAATGTGTGTGTTCCTTATATTATCTTAGTGTCTAAACTCTTCTCCATGGCTGGACCCCCAAATAATATTCCTTTACGTGCTAAGGGGTATCTAGAGAGTGGGATAGGTTTAATAACTACCCTAACCCTAACGCGTACCCTAACGCTAACCCCTACCCTAACCCTAACACGTACCCTAATCCTAACCCGTACCCTAAACCGAGCCCTAACCCTAACACTAACCCTAACCCTAACCCTAACCCATACCCTACGCCGTACCCGAAGCCCTCCCCGAACCCGTATCCTAAGGCGTACCCTAAGCCTAACCCTAAGCCTAACCCTAACCCTAGGCTACCCTTGACTGCTTCTGCCTCCAATAGATTTCCTAAGCACTAGTGTTTTAAGGAACAGCTTAAAAAGAGAATCCTAATGTGATTTCTGTATAATGGGTGTGTTCCTTATCTAATCCTAGTGTCTAAACTCTTCTCCATGGCTGGACACCCAAATAATATTCCTTTATGTTCTAAGGGGTATCTAGAGAGTGGGATAGGTTTAATCACTACCCTAACCCTAACTCGTACCCTAACCCTAACCCCTACCCTAGCCCTAACACGTACCCTAATCCTAACCCGTACCCTAAACCGAGCCCTAACCCTAACACTAACCCTAACCCTAACCCTAACCCATACCCTACGCCGTACCCGAAGCCTTCCCCGAACATGTACCCTAAGCCGTACCCTAAGCCTAAACCTAAGCCTAACCCTAACCCTAGGCTACCCTTGACTGCTTCTGCCTCCAATAGATTTCCTAAGCACTAGTGTTTTAAGGAACAGCTTAAAAAGAGAATCCTAATGTGATTTCTTTAAAATGGGTGTGTTCCTTATCTTATCTTAGTGCCTAAACTCTTCTCCATGGCTGGACCCCCAAATAATATTCCTTTACGTGCTAAGGGGTATCTAGAGAGTGGGATAGGTTTAATAACTACCCTAACCGTAACGCGTACCCTAACCCTAACCCCTACCCTAACCCTAACACGTACCCTAATCCTAACCCGTACCCTAAACCGAGCCCCAACCCTAACACTAACCCTAACCCTAACCCTAACCCATACCCTACGCCGTACCCGAAGCCCTCCCCAAACCCGTACCCTAAGCCGTACCCTAAGCCTAACCCTAAGCCTAACCCTAACCCTAGGCTACCCTTGACTGCTTCTGCCTCCAATAGATTTCCTATGCACTAGGGTTTTAAGGAACAGCTTAAAAAGAGAATCCTAATGTGATTTCTTTATAATGTTTGTGTTCCTTATATTATCTTAGTGTCTAAACTCCTCTCCATGCCTGGACCCCCAAATAATATTCCTTTACGTGCTAAGGGGTATGTAGAGAGTGGGATAGGTTTAATAACTACCCTAACCCTGACGCGTACCCTAACCCTAACCCCTACCCTAACCCTAACACGTACCCTAATCCTAACCCGTACCCTAAAACGAGCCCTAACCCTAACACTAACCCTAACCCTAACCCTAACCCATACCCTACGCCATACCCGAAGCCCTCCCCGAACCCGTACCCTAAGGCGTTCCCTAAGCCTAACCCTAAGCCTAACCCTAACCCTAGGCTACCCTTGACTGCTTCTGCCTCCAATAGATTTCCTAAGCACTAGTGTTTTAAGGAACAGCTTAAAAAGAGAATCCTAATGTGATTTCTTTATAATGGGTGTGTTCCTTATCTTATCTTAGTGCCTAAACACTTCTCCATGGCTGGACCCCCAAATAATATTCCTTTACGTGCTAAGGGGTATCTAGAGAGTGGGATAGGTTTAATAACTACCCTAACCCTAACGCGTACCCTAACCCTAACCCCTACCCTAACCCTAACACGTACCCTAATCCTAACCCGTACCCTAAACCGAGCCCTAACCCTAACACTAACCCGAACCCTAACCCTACGCCGTACCCGAAGCCCTCCCCGAACCCGTACCCTAAGCCTAACCATAAGCCTAACCCTAACCCTAGGCTACCCTTGACTGCTTCTGCCTCCAATAGATTTCCTAAGCACTAGTGTTTTAAGGAACAGCTTTAAAAGAGAATCCTAATGTGATTTCTTTATAATGTGTGTGTTCCTTATATTATCTTAGTGTCTAAACTCTTCTCCATGGCTGGACCCCCAAATAATATTCCTTTACGTGCTAAGGGGTATCTAGAGAGTGGGATAGGTTTAATAACTACCCTAACCCTAACGCGTACCCTAACGCTAACCCCTACCCTAACCCTAACACGTACCCTAATCCTAACCCGTACCCTAAACCGAGCCCTAACCCTAACACTAACCCTAACCCTAACCCTAACCCATACCCTACGCCGTACCCGAAGCCCTCCCCGAACCCGTATCCTAAGGCGTACCGTAAGCCTAACCCTAAGCCTAACCCTAACCCTAGGCTACCCTTGACTGCTTCTGCCTCCAATAGATTTCCTAAGCACTAGTGTTTTAAGGAACAGCTTAAAAAGAGAATCCTAATGTGATTTCTGTATAATGGGTGTGTTCCTTATCTAATCCTAGTGTCTAAACTCTTCTCCATGGCTGGACACCCAAATAATATTCCTTTATGTTCTAAGGGGTATCTAGAGAGTGGGATAGGTTTAATCACTACCCTAACCCTAACGCGTACCCTAACCCTAACCCCTACCCTAGCCCTAACACGTACCCTAATCCTAACCCGTACCCTAAACCGAGCCCTAACCCTAACACTAACCCTAACCCTAACCCATATCCTACGCCGTACCCGAAGCCCTCCCCGAACCCGTACCCTAAGCCGTACCCTAAGCCTAACCATAAGCCTATCCCTAACCCTAGGCTACCCTTGACTGCTTCTGCCTCCAATAGATTTCCTAAGCACTAGTGTTTTAAGGAACAGCTTAAAAAGAGAATCCTAATGTGATTTCTTTATAATGTGTGTGTTCCTTATATTATCTTAGTGTCTAAACTCTTCTCCATGGCTGGACCCCCAAATAATATTCCTTTACGTGCTAAGGGGTATCTAGAGAGTGGGATAGGTTTAATAACTACCCTAACCCTAACGCGTACCCTAACCCCAACCCCTACCCTAACCCTAACACGTACCCTAATCCTAACCCGTACCCTAAACCGAGCCCTAACCCTAACACTAACCCTAACCCTAACCCTAACCCATACCCTACGCCGTACCCGAAGCCCTTCCCAAACCCGTACCCTAAGCCGTACCCTAAGCCTAACCCTAAGCCTAACCCTAACCCTAGGCTACCCTTGACTGCTTCTGCCTCCTATAGATTTCCTAAGCACTAGTGTTTTAAGGAACAGCTTAAAAAGAGAATCCTAATGTGATTTCTTTATAATGTGTGTGTTCCTTATATTATCTTAGTGTCTAAACTCTTCTCCATGGCTGGACCCCCAAATAATATTCCTTTACGTGCTAAGGGGTATCTAGAGAGTGGGATAGGTTTAATAACTACCCTAACCCTAACGCGTACCCTAACGCTAACCCCTACCCTAACCCTAACACGTACCCTAATCCTAACCCGTACCCTAAACCGAGCCCTAACCCTAACACTAACCCTAACCCTAAACCTAACACATACCCTACGCCGTACCCAAAGCCCTCCCCGAACCCGTACCCTAAGGCGTACCCTAAGCCTAACCCTAAGCCTAACCCTAACCCTAGGCTACCCTTGACTGCTTCTGCCTCCAATAGATTTCCTAAGCACTAGTGTTTTAAGGAACAGCTTAAAAAGAGAATCCTAAAGTGATTTCTTTATAATGGGTGTGTTCCTTATCTTATCTTAGTGCCTAAACTCTTCTCCATGGCTGGACCCCCAAATAATATTCCTTTACGTGCTAAGGGGTATCTAGAGAGTGGGATAGGTTTAATAACTACCCTAACCGTAACGCGTACCCTAACCCTAACCCCTACCCTAACCCTAACACGTACCCTAATCCTAACCCGTACCCTAAACCAAGCCCTAACCCTAACACTAACCCGAACCCTAACCCTACGCCGTACCCGAAGCCCTCCCCGAACCCGTACCCTAAGCCTAACCATAAGCCTAACCCTAACCCTAGGCTACCCTTGACTGCTTCTGCCTCCAATAGATTTCCTAAGCACTAGTGTTTTAAGGAACAGCTTTAAAAGAGAATCCTAATGTGATTTCTTTATAATGTGTGTGTTCCTTATATTATCTTAGTGTCTAAACTCCTCTCCATGGCTGGACCCCCAAATAATATTCCTTTACGTGCTAAGGGGTATGTAGAGAGTGGGATAGGTTTAATAACTACCCTAACCCTGACGCGTACCCTAACCCTAACCCCTACCCTAACCCTAACACGTACCCTAATCCTAACCCGTACCCTAAACCGAGCCCTAACCCTAACACTAACCCTAACCCTAACCCTAACCCATACCCTACGCCATACCCGAAGCACTCCCCGAACCCGTACCCTAAGGCGTTCCCTAAGCCTAACCCTAAGCCTAACCCTAACCCTAGGCTACCCTTGACTGCTTCTGCCTCCAATAGATTTCCTAAGCACTAGTGTTTTAAGGAACAGCTTAAAAAGAGAATCCTAATGTGATTTCTTTATAATGTGTGTGTTCCTTATATTATCTTCGTGTCTAAACTCTTCTCCATAGCTGGACCCCCAAATAATATTCCTTTACGTGCTAAGGGGTATCTAGAGAGTGGGATAGGTTTAATAACTACCCTAACCCTAACGCGTACCCTAACCCTAACCCCTACCCTAACCCTAACACGTACCCTAATCCTAACCCGTACCCTAAACCGAGCCCTAACCCTAACACTAACCCTAACCCTAACCCTAACCCATACCCTAAGCCGTACCCGAAGCCCTCCCCAAACCCGTACCCTAAGCCGTACCCTAAGCCTAACCCTAAGCCTAACCCTAACCCTAGGCTACCCTTGACTGCTTCTGCCTCCAATAGATTTCCTAAGCACTAGGGTTTTAAGGAACAGCTTAAAAAGAGAATCCTAATGTGATTTCTTTATAATGGGTGTGTTCCTTATATTATCTTAGTGTCTAAACTCTTCTCCATGGCTGGACCCCCAAATAATATTCCTTTACGTGCTAAGGGGTATCTAGAGAGTGGGATTAGTTTAATAACTAACCTAACCCTAACGCGTACACTAACCCTATCCCCTACCCTAACAATAACACGTACCCTATTCCTAACCCGTACCCTAAACCGAGCCCTAACCCTAACACTAACCCTAACCCTAACCCTAACCCATACCCTACGCCGTACCCGAAGCCCTCCCCGAACCCCTACCCTAAGCCGTACCCTAAGCCTAACCCTAAGCCTAACCTTAACCCTAGGCTACCCTTGACTGCTTCTGCCTCCAATAGATTTCCTAAGCACTAGTGTTTTAAGGAACAGCTTAAAAAGAGAATCCTAATGTGATTTCTTTATCATGGGTGTGTTCCTTATCTTATCTTAGTGCCTAAACTCTTCTCCATGGCTGGACCCCCAAATAATATTCCTTTACGTGCTAAGGGGTATCTAGAGAGTGGGATAGGTTTAATAACTACCCTAACCGTAACGCGTACCCTAACCCTAACCCCTACCCTAACCCTAACACGTACCCTAATCCTAACCCGTACCCTAAACCGAGCCCTAACCCTAACACTAACCCTAACCCTAACCCTAACCCATACCCTACGCCGTACCCGAAGCCCTCCCCAAACCCGTACCCTAAGCCGTACCCTAAGCCTAACCCTAAGCCTAACCCTAACCCTAGGCTACCCTTGACTGCTTCTGCCTCCAATAGATTTCCTAAGCACTAGGGTTTTAAGGAACAGCTTAAAAAGAGAATCCTAATGTGATTTCTTTATAATGTGTGTGTTCCTTATATTATCTTAGTGTCTAAACTCTTCTCCATGGCTGGACCCCCAAATAATATTCCTTTACCTGCTAAGGGGTATGTAGAGAGTGGGATAGGTTTAATAACTACCCTAACCCTAACGCGTACCCTAACCCTAACCCCTACCCTAACCCTAACACGTACCCTAATCCTAACCCGTACCCTAAACCGAGCCCTAACCCTAACACTAACCCTAACCCTAACCCTAACCCATACCCTACGCCGTACCCGAAGCCCTCCCCGAACCCGTACCCTAAGGCGTACCCTAAGCCTAACCCTAAGCCTAACCCTAACCCTAGGCTACCCTTGACTGCTTCTGCCTCCAATAGATTTCCTAAGCACTAGTGTTTTAAGGAACAGCTTAAAAAGAGAATCCTAATGTGATTTCTTTATAATGGGTGTGTTCCTTATCTTATCTTAGTGCCTAAACTCTTCTCCATGGCTGGACCCCCAAATAATATTCCTTTACGTGCTAAGGGGTATCTAGAGAGTGGGATAGGTTTAATAACTACCCTAACTGTAACGCGTACCCTAACCCTAACCCCTAACCTAACCCTAACACGTACCCTAATCCTAACCCGTACCCTAAACCGAGCCCTAACCCTAACACTAACCCTAACCCTAACCCTAACCCATACCCTACGCCGTACCCGAAGCCCTCCCCGAACCCGTACCCTAAGCCGTACCCTAAGCCTAACCCTAAGCCTAACCCTAACCCTAGGCTACCCTTGACTGCTTCTGCCTCCAATAGATTTCCTAAGCACTAGTGTTTTAAGGAACAGCTTAAAAAGAGAATCCTAATGTGATTTCTTTATAATGTGTGTGTTCCTTATATTATCTTAGTGTCTAAACTCTTCTCCATAGCTGGACCCCCAAATAATATTCCTTTACGTGCTAAGGGGTATCTAGAGAGTGGGATAGGTTTAATAACTACCCTAACCCTAACGCGTACCCTAACCCTAACCCCTACCCTAACCCTAACACGTACCCTAATCCTAACCCGTACCCTAAACCGAGCCCTAACCCTAACACTAACCCTAACCCTAACCCTAACCCATACCCTACGCCGTACACGAAGCCCTCCCCAAACCCGTACCCTAAGCCGTACCCTAAGCCTAACCCTAAGCCTAACCCTAACCCTAGGCTACCCTTGACTGCTTCTGCCTCCAATAGATTTCCTAAGCACTAGGGTTTTAAGGAACAGCTTAAAAAGAGAATCCTAATGTGATTTCTTTATAATGGGTGTGTTCCTTATATTATCTTAGTGTCTAAACTCTTCTCCATGGCTGGACCCCCAAATAATATTCCTTTACGTGCTAAGGGGTATCTAGAGAGTGGGATTAGTTTAATAACTACCCTAACCCTAACGCGTACCCTAACCCTAACCCCTACCCTAACAATAACACGTACCCTAATCCTAACCCGTACCCTAAACCGAGCCCTAACCCTAACACTAACCCTAACCCTAACCCTAACCCATACCCTACGCCGTACCCGAAGCCCTCCCCGAACCCGTACCCTAAGCCGTACCCTAAGCCTAACCCTAAGCCTAACCTTAACCCTAGGCTACCCTTGACTGCTTCTGCCTCCAATAGATTTCCTAAGCACTAGTGTTTTAAGGAACAGCTTAAAAAGAGAATCCTAATGTGATTTCTTTATAATGGGTGTGTTCCTTATCTTATCTTAGTGCCTAAACTCTTCTCCATGGCTGGACCCCCAAATAATATTCCTTTACGTGCTAAGGGGTATCTAGAGAGTGGGATAGGTTTAATAACTACCCTAACCCTAACGCGTACCCTAACCCTAACCCCTACCCTAACCCTAACACGTACCCTAATCCTAACCCGTACCCTAAACCGAGCCCTAACCCTAACACTAACCCTAACCCTAACCCTAACCCATACCCTACGCCGTACCCGAAGCCCTCCCCGAACCCGTACCCTAAGGCGTACCCTAAGCCTAACCCTAAGCCTAACCCTAACCCTAGGCTACCCTTGACTGCTTCTGCCTCCAATAGATTTCCTAAGCACTAGTGTTTTAAGGAACAGCTTAAAAAGAGAATCCTAATGTGATTTCTTTATAATGGGTGTGTTCCTTATCTAATCCTAGTGTCTAAACACTTCTCCATGGCTGGACCCCCAAATAATATTCCTTTATGTGCTAAGGGGTATCTAGAGAGTGGGATAGGTTTAATCACTACCCTAACCCTAACGCGTACCCTAACCCTAACCCCTACCCTAGCCCTAACACGTACCCTAATCCTAACTCGTACCCTAAACCGAGCCCTAACCCTAACACTAACCCTAACCCTAACCCTAACCCATACCCTACGCCGTACCCGAAGCCCTCCCCGAACACGTACCCTAAGTCGTACCCTAAGCCTAACCCTAAGCCTAACCCTAACCCTAGGCTACCCTTGACTGCTTCTGCCTCCAATAGATTTCCTAAGCACTAGTGTTTTAAGGAACAGCTTAAAAAGAGAATCCTAATGTGATTTCTGTATAATGGGTGTGTTCCTTATCTAATCCTAGTGTCTAAACTCTTCTCCATGGCTGGACACCCAAATAATATTCCTTTATATGCTAAGGGGTATCTAGAGAGTGGGATAGGTTTAATCACTACCCTAACCCTAACGCGTACCCTAACCCTAACCCCTACCCTAGCCCTAACACGTACCCTAATCCTAACCCGTACCCTAAACCGAGCCCTAACCCTAACACTAACCCTAACCCTAACCCTAACCCATACCCTACGCCGTACCCGAAGCCCTCCCCGAACATGTACCCTAAGCCGTACCCTAAGCCTAAACCTAGGCCTAACCCTAACCCTAGGCTACCCTTGACTGCTTCTGCCTCCAATAGATTTCCTAAGCACTAGTGTTTTAAGGAACAGCTTAAAAAGAGAATCCTAATGTGATTTCTTTATAATGGGTGTGTTCCTTATATTATCTTAGTGTCTAAACTCTTCTCCATGGCTGGACCCCCAAATAATATTCCTTTACGTGCTAAGGGGTATCTAGAGAGTGGGATTGGTTTAATAACTACCCTAACCCTAACGCGTACCCTAACCCTAACCCCTACCCTAACAATAACACGTACCCTAATCCTAACCCGTACCCTAAACCGAGCCCTAACCCTAACACTAACCCTAACCCTAACCCTAACCCATACCCTACGCCGTACCCGAAGCCCTCCCCGAACCCGTACCCTAAGCCGTACCCTAAGCCTAACCCTAAGACTAACCTTAACCCTAGGCTACCCTTGACTGCTTCTGCCTCCAATAGATTTCCTAAGCACTAGTGTTTTAAGGAACAGCTTAAAAAGAGAATCCTAATGTGATTTCTTTATAATGGGTGTGTTCCTTATCTTATCTTAGTGCCTAAACTCTTCTCCATGGCTGGACCCCCAAATAATATTCCTTTACGTGCTAAGGGGTATCTAGAGAGTGGGATAGGTTTAATAACTACCCTAACCGTAACGCGTACCCTAACCCTAACACCTACCCTAACCCTAACACGTACCCTAATCCTAACCCGTACCCTAAACCGAGCCCCAACCCTAACACTAACCCTAACCCTAACCCTAACCCATACCCTACGCCGTACCCGAAGCCCTCCCCAAACCCGTACCCTAAGCCGTACCCTAAGCCTAACCCTAAGCCTAACCCTAACCCTAGGCTACCCTTGACTGCTTCTGCCTCCAATAGATTTCCTAAGCAATAGGGTTTTAAGGAACAGCTTAAAAAGAGAATCCTAATGTGATTTCTTTATAATGTGTGTGTTCCTTATATTATCTTAGTGTCTAAACTCTTCTCCATGGCTGGACCTCCAAATAATATTCCTTTACGTGCTAAGGGGTATGTAGAGAGTGGGATAGGTTTAATAACTACCCTAACCCTAACGCGTACCCTAACCCTAACCCCTACCCTAACCGTAACACGTACCCTAATCCTAACCCGTACCCTAAACCGAGCCCTAACCCTAACACTAACCCTAACCCTAACCCTAACCCATACCCTACGCCGTACCCGAAGCCCTCCCCGAACCCGTACCCTAAGGCGTACCCTAAGCCTAACCCTAAGCCTAACCCTAACCCTAGGCTACCCTTGACTGCTTCTGCCTCCAATAGATTTCCTAAGCACTAGTGTTTTAAGGAACAGCTTAAAAAGAGAATCCTAATGTGATTTCTTTATAATGGGTGTGTTCCTTATCTTATCTTAGTGCCTAAACTCTTCTCCATGGCTGGACCCCCAAATAATATTCCTTTACGTGCTAAGGGGTATCTAGAGAGTGGGATAGGTTTAATAACTACCCTAACTGTAACGCGTACCCTAACCCTAACCCCTACCCTAACCCTAACACGTACCCTAATCCTAACCCGTACCCTAAACCGAGCCCTAACCCTAACACTAACCCTAACCCTAACCCTAACCCATACCCTACGCCGTACCCGAAGCCCTCCCCGAACCCGTACCCTAAGCCGTACCCTAAGCCTAACCCTAAGCCTAACACTAACCCTAGGCTACCCTTGACTGCTTCTGCCTCCAATAGATTTCCTAAGCACTAGTGTTTTAAGGAACAGCTTAAAAAGAGAATCCTAATGTGATTTCTTTATAATGGGTGTGTTCCTTATATTATCTTAGTGTCTAAACTCTTCTCCATGGCTGGACCCCCAAATAATATTCCTTTACGTGCTAAGGGGTATCTAGAGAGTGGGATAGGTTTAATAACTACCCTAACCCTAACGCGTGCCCTAACCCTAACCCCTACCCTAACCCTAACACGTACCCTAATCCTAACCCGTACCCTAAACCGAGCCCTAACCCTAACACTAACCCTAACCCTAACCCTAACCCATACCCTACGCCGTACCCGAAGCCCTCCCCAAACCCGTACCCTAAGCCGTACCCTAAGCCTAACCCTAAGCCTAACCCTAACCCTAGGCTACCCTTGACTGCTTCTGCCTCCAATAGATTTCCTAAGCACTAGTGTTTTAAGGAACAGCTTAAAAAGAGAATCCTAATGTGATTTCTTTATAATGGGTGTGTTCCTTATCTTATCTTAGTGCCTAAACTCTTCTCCATGGCTGGACCCCCAAATAATATTCCTTTACGTGCTAAGGGGTATCTAGAGAGTGGGATAGGTTTAATAACTACCCTAACTGTAACGCGTACCCTAACCCTAACCCCTACCCTAACCCTAACACGTACCCTAATCCTAACCCGTACCCTAAACCGAGCCCTAACCCTAACACTAACCCTAACCCTAACCCTAACCCATACCCTACGCCGTACCCGAAGCCCTCCCCGAACCCGTACCCTAAGCCGTACCCTAAGCCTAACCCTAAGCCTAACCCTAACCCTAGGCTACCCTTGACTGCTTCTGCCTCCAATAGATTTCCTAAGCACTAGTGTTTTAAGGAACAGCTTAAAAAGAGAATCCTAATGTGATTTCTGTATAATGGGTGTGTTCCTTATCTAATCCTAGTGTCTAAACTCTTCTCCATGGCTGGACACCCAAATAATATTCCTTTATGTGCTAAGGGGTATCTAGAGAGTGGGATAGGTTTAATCACTACCCTAACCCTAACGCGTACCCTAACCCTAACCCCTACCCTAGCCCTAACACGTACCCTAATCCTAACCCGTACCCTAAACCGAGCCCTAACCATAACACTAACCCTAACCCTAACCCTAACCCATACCCTACGCCGTACCCGAAGCCCTCCCCGAACATGTACCCTAAGCCGTACCCTAAGCCTAAACCTAAGCCTAACCCTAACCCTAGGCTACCCTTGACTGCTTCTGCCTCCAATAGATTTCCTAAGCACTAGTGTTTTAAGGAACAGCTTAAAAAGAGAATCCTAATGTGATTTCTTTATAATGGGTGTGTTCCTTATATTATCTTAGTGTCTAAACTCTTCTCCATGGCTGGACCCCCAAATAATATTCCTTTACGTGCTAAGGGGTATCTAGAGAGTGGGATTGGTTTAATAACTACCCTAACCCTAACGCGTACCCTAACCCTAACCCCTACCCTAACAATAACACGTACCCTAATCCTAACCCGTACCCTAAACCGAGCCCTAAACCTAACACTAACCCTAACCCTAACCCTAACCCATACCCTACGCCGTACCCGAAGCCCTCCCCGAACCCGTACCCTAAGCCGTACCCTAAGCCTAACCCTAAGCCTAACCTTAACCCTAGGCTACCCTTGACTGCTTCTGCCTCCAATAGATTTCCTAAGCACTAGTGTTTTAAGGAACAGCTTAAAAAGAGAATCCTAATGTGATTTCTTTATAATGGGTGTGTTCCTTATCTTATCTTAGTGCCTAAACTCTTCTCCATGGCTGGACCCCCAAATAATATTCCTTTACGTGCTAAGGGGTATCTAGAGAGTGGGATAGGTTTAATAACTACCCTAACCGTAACGCGTACCCTAAACCTAACACCTACCCTAACCCTAACACGTACCCTAATCCTAACCCGTACCCTAAACCGAGCCCCAACCCTAACACTAACCCTAACCCTAACCCTAACCCATACCCTACGCCGTACCCGAAGCCCTCCCCAAACCCGTACCCTAAGCCGTACCCTAAGCCTAACCCTAAGCCTAACCCTAACCCTAGGCTACCCTTGACTGCTTCTGCCTCCAATAGATTTCCTAAGCACTAGTGTTTTAAGGAACAGCTTAAAAAGAGAATCCTAATGTGATTTCTTTATAATGGGTGTGTTCCTTATCTAATCCTAGTGTCTAAACACTTCTCCATGGCTGGACCCCCAAATAATATTCCTTTATGTGCTAAGGGGTATCTAGAGAGTGGGATAGGTTTAATCACTACCCTAACCCTAACGCGTACCCTAACCCTAACCCCTACCCTAGCCCTAACACGTACCCTAATCCTAACTCGTACCCTAAACCGAGCCCTAACCCTAACACTAACCCTAACCCTAACCCTAACCCATACCCTACGCCGTACCCGAAGCCCTCCCCGAACACGTACCCTAAGCCGTACCCTAAGCCTAACCCTAAGCCTAACCCTAACCCTAGGCTACCCTTGACTGCTTCTGCCTCCAATAGATTTCCTAAGCACTAGTGTTTTAAGGAACAGCTTAAAAAGAGAATCCTAATGTGATTTCTGTATAATGGGTGTGTTCCTTATCTAATCCTAGTGTCTAAACTCTTCTCCATGGCTGGACACCCAAATAATATTCCTTTATGTGCTAAGGGGTATCTAGAGAGTGGGATAGGTTTAATCACTACCCTAACCCTAACGCGTACCCTAACCCTAACCCCTACCCTAGCCCTAACACGTACCCTAATCCTAACCCGTACCCTAAACCGAGCCCTAACCCTAACACTAACCCTAACCCTAACCCTAACCCATACCCTACGCCGTACCCGAAGCCCTCCCCGAACATGTACCCTAAGCCGTACCCTAAGCCTAAACCTAAGCCTAACCCTAACCCTAGGCTACCCTTGACTGCTTCTGCCTCCAATAGATTTCCTAAGCACTAGTGTTTTAAGGAACAGCTTAAAAAGAGAATCCTAATGTGATTTCTTTATAATGGGTGTGTTCCTTATATTATCTTAGTGTCTAAACTCTTCTCCATGGCTGGACCCCCAAATAATATTCCTTTACATGCTAAGGGGTATCTAGAGAGTGGGATTGGTTTAATAACTACCCTAACCCTAACGCGTACCCTAACCCTAACCCCTACCCTAACAATAACACGTACCCTAATCCTAACCCGTACCCTAAACCGAGCCCTAACCCTAACACTAACCCTAACCCTAACCCTAACCCATACCCTACGCCGTACCCGAAGCCCTCCCCGAACCCGTACCCTAAGCCGTACCCTAAGCCTAACCCTAAGCCTAACCTTAACCCTAGGCTACCCTTGACTGCTTCTGCCTCCAATAGATTTCCTAAGCACTAGTGTTTTAAGGAACAGCTTAAAAAGAGAATCCTAATGTGATTTCTTTATAATGGGTGGGTTCCTTATCTTATCTTAGTGCCTAAACTCTTCTCCATGGCTGGACCCCCAAATAATATTCCTTTACGTGCTAAGGGGTATCTAGAGAGTGGGATAGGTTTAATAACTACCCTAACCGTAACGCGTACCCTAACCCTAACACCTACCCTAACCCTAACACGTACCCTAATCCTAACCCGTACCCTAAACCGAGCCCCAACCCTAACACTAACCCTAACCCTAACCCTAACCCATACCCTACGCCGTACCCGAAGCCCTCCCCAAACCCGTACCCTAAGCCGTACCCTAAGCCTAACCCTAAGCCTAACCCTAACCCTAGGCTACCCTTGACTGCTTCTGCCTCCAATAGATTTCCTAAGCAATAGGGTTTTAAGGAACAGCTTAAAAAGAGAATCCTAATGTGATTTCTTTATAATGTGTGTGTTCCTTATATTATCTTAGTGTCTAAACTCTTCTCCATGGCTGGACCTCCAAATAATATTCCTTTACGTGCTAAGGGGTATGTAGAGAGTGGGATAGGTTTAATAACTACCCTAACCCTAACGCGTACCCTAACCCTAACCCCTACCCTAACCCTAACACGTACCCTAATCCTAACCCGTACCCTAAACCGAGCCCTAACCCTAACACTAACCCTAACCCTAACCCTAACCCATACCCTACGCCGTACCCGAAGCCCTCCCCGAACCCGTACCCTAAGGCGTACCCTAAGCCTAACCCTAAGCCTAACCCTAACCCTAGGCTACCCTTGACTGCTTCTGCCTCCAATAGATTTCCTAAGCACTAGTGTTTTAAGGAACAGCTTAAAAAGAGAATCCTAATGTGATTTCTTTATAATGGGTGTGTTCCTTATCTTATCTTAGTGCCTAAACTCTTCTCCATGGCTGGACCCCCAAATAATATTCCTTTACGTGCTAAGGGGTATCTAGAGAGTGGGATAGGTTTAATAACTACCCTAACTGTAACGCGTACCCTAACCCTAACCCCTACCCTAACCCTAACACGTACCCTAATCCTAACCCGTACCCTAAACCGAGCCCTAACCCTAACACTAACCCTAACCCTAACCCTAACCCATACCCTACGCCGTACCCGAAGCCCTCCCCGAACCCGTACCCTAAGCCGTACCCTAAGCCTAACCCTAAGCCTAACACTAACCCTAGGCTACCCTTGACTGCTTCTGCCTCCAATAGATTTCCTAAGCACTAGTGTTTTAAGGAACAGCTTAAAAAGAGAATCCTAATGTGATTTCTTTATAATGGGTGTGTTCCTTATATTATCTTAGTGTCTAAACTCTTCTCCATGGCTGGACCCCCAAATAATATTCCTTTACGTGCTAAGGGGTATCTAGAGAGTGGGATAGGTTTAATAACTACCCTAACCCTAACGCGTACCCTAACCCTAACCCCTACCCTAACCATAACACGTACCCTAATCCTAACCCGTACCCTAAACCGAGCCCTAACCCTAACACTAACCCTAACCCTAACCCTAACCCATACCCTACGCCGTACCCGAAGCCCTCCCCAAACCCGTACCCTAAGCCGTACCCTAAGCCTAACCCTAAGCCTAACCCTAACCCTAGGCTACCCTTGACTGCTTCTGCCTCCAATAGATTTCCTAAGCACTAGTGTTTTAAGGAACAGCTTAAAAAGAGAATCCTAATGTGATTTCTTTATAATGTGTGTGTTCCTTATATTATCTTAGTGTCTAAACTCTTCTCCATGGCTGGACCCCCAAATAATATTCCTTTACGTGCTAAGGGTTATCTAGGGAGTGGGATAGGATTAATAACTACCCTAACCCTAACGCGTACCCTAACCCTAACCCCTACCCTAACCCTAACACGTACCCTAATCCTAACCCGTACCCTAAACCGAGCCCTAACCCTAACACTAACCCTAACCCTAACCCTAACCCTAACCCTAACCCTAACCCTAACCCTAACCCTAACCCTAACCCTAACCCTAACCCCTACCCTAGCCCTAACACGTACCCTAATCCTAACTCGTACCCTAAACCGAGCCCTAACCCTAACACTAACCCTAACCCTAACCCTAACCCATACCCTACGCCGTACCCGAAGCCCTCCCCGAACACGTACCCTAAGTCGTACCCTAAGCCTAACCCTAAGCCTAACCCTAACCCTAGGCTACCCTTGACTGCTTCTGCCTCCAATAGATTTCCTAAGCACTAGTGTTTTAAGGAACAGCTTAAAAAGAGAATCCTAATGTGATTTCTGTATAATGGGTGTGTTCCTTATCTAATCCTAGTGTCTAAACTCTTCTCCATGGCTGGACACCCAAATAATATTCCTTTATGTGCTAAGGGGTATCTAGAGAGTGGGATAGGTTTAATCACTACCCTAACCCTAACGCGTACCCTAACCCTAACCCCTACCCTAGCCCTAACACGTACCCTAATCCTAACCCGTACCCTAAACCGAGCCCTAACCCTAACACTAACCCTAACCCTAACCCTAACCCATACCCTACGCCGTACCCGAAGCCCTCCCCGAACATGTACCCTAAGCCGTACCCTAAGCCTAAACCTAGGCCTAACCCTAACCCTAGGCTACCCTTGACTGCTTCTGCCTCCAATAGATTTCCTAAGCACTAGTGTTTTAAGGAACAGCTTAAAAAGAGAATCCTAATGTGATTTCTTTATAATGGGTGTGTTCCTTATATTATCTTAGTGTCTAAACTCTTCTCCATGGCTGGACCCCCAAATAATATTCCTTTACGTGCTAAGGGGTATCTAGAGAGTGGGATTGGTTTAATAACTACCCTAACCCTAACGCGTACCCTAACCCTAACCCCTACCCTAACAATAACACGTACCCTAATCCTAACCCGTACCCTAAACCGAGCCCTAACCCTAACACTAACCCTAACCCTAACCCTAACCCATACCCTACGCCGTACCCGAAGCCCTCCCCGAACCCGTACCCTAAGCCGTACCCTAAGCCTAACCCTAAGACTAACCTTAACCCTAGGCTACCCTTGACTGCTTCTGCCTCCAATAGATTTCCTAAGCACTAGTGTTTTAAGGAACAGCTTAAAAAGAGAATCCTAATGTGATTTCTTTATAATGGGTGTGTTCCTTATCTTATCTTAGTGCCTAAACTCTTCTCCATGGCTGGACCCCCAAATAATATTCCTTTACGTGCTAAGGGGTATCTAGAGAGTGGGATAGGTTTAATAACTACCCTAACCGTAACGCGTACCCTAACCCTAACACCTACCCTAACCCTAACACGTACCCTAATCCTAACCCGTACCCTAAACCGAGCCCCAACCCTAACACTAACCCTAACCCTAACCCTAACCCATACCCTACGCCGTACCCGAAGCCCTCCCCAAACCCGTACCCTAAGCCGTACCCTAAGCCTAACCCTAAGCCTAACCCTAACCCTAGGCTACCCTTGACTGCTTCTGCCTCCAATAGATTTCCTAAGCAATAGGGTTTTAAGGAACAGCTTAAAAAGAGAATCCTAATGTGATTTCTTTATAATGTGTGTGTTCCTTATATTATCTTAGTGTCTAAACTCTTCTCCATGGCTGGACCTCCAAATAATATTCCTTTACGTGCTAAGGGGTATGTAGAGAGTGGGATAGGTTTAATAACTACCCTAACCCTAACGCGTACCCTAACCCTAACCCCTACCCTAACCCTAACACGTACCCTAATCCTAACCCGTACCCTAAACCGAGCCCTAACCCTAACACTAACCCTAACCCTAACCCTAACCCATACCCTACGCCGTACCCGAAGCCCTCCCCGAACCCGTACCCTAAGGCGTACCCTAAGCCTAACCCTAAGCCTAACCCTAACCCTAGGCTACCCTTGACTGCTTCTGCCTCCAATAGATTTCCTAAGCACTAGTGTTTTAAGGAACAGCTTAAAAAGAGAATCCTAATGTGATTTCTTTATAATGGGTGTGTTCCTTATCTTATCTTAGTGCCTAAACTCTTCTCCATGGCTGGACCCCCAAATAATATTCCTTTACGTGCTAAGGGGTATCTAGAGAGTGGGATAGGTTTAATAACTACCCTAACTGTAACGCGTACCCTAACCCTAACCCCTACCCTAACCCTAACACGTACCCTAATCCTAACCCGTACCCTAAACCGAGCCCTAACCCTAACACTAACCCTAACCCTAACCCTAACCCATACCCTACGCCGTACCCGAAGCCCTCCCCGAACCCGTACCCTAAGCCGTACCCTAAGCCTAACCCTAAGCCTAACACTAACCCTAGGCTACCCTTGACTGCTTCTGCCTCCAATAGATTTCCTAAGCACTAGTGTTTTAAGGAACAGCTTAAAAAGAGAATCCTAATGTGATTTCTTTATAATGGGTGTGTTCCTTATATTATCTTAGTGTCTAAACTCTTCTCCATGGCTGGACCCCCAAATAATATTCCTTTACGTGCTAAGGGGTATCTAGAGAGTGGGATAGGTTTAATAACTACCCTAACCCTAACGCGTGCCCTAACCCTAACCCCTACCCTAACCCTAACACGTACCCTAATCCTAACCCGTACCCTAAACCGAGCCCTAACCCTAACACTAACCCTAACCCTAACCCTAACCCATACCCTACGCCGTACCCGAAGCCCTCCCCAAACCCGTACCCTAAGCCGTACCCTAAGCCTAACCCTAAGCCTAACCCTAACCCTAGGCTACCCTTGACTGCTTCTGCCTCCAATAGATTTCCTAAGCACTAGTGTTTTAAGGAACAGCTTAAAAAGAGAATCCTAATGTGATTTCTTTATAATGTGTGTGTTCCTTATATTATCTTAGTGTCTAAACTCTTCTCCATGTCTGGACCCCCAAATAATATTCCTTTACGTGCTAAGGGGTATCTAGGGAGTGGGATAGGATTAATAACTACCCTAACCCTAACGCGTACCCTAACCCTAACCCCTACCCTAACCCTAACACGTACCCTAATCCTAACCCGTACCCTAAACCGAGCCCTAACCCTAACACTAACCCTAACCCTAACCCTAACCCATACCCTACGCCGTACCCGAAGCCCTCCCCGAACCCGTACCCTAAGGCGTACCCTAAGCCTAACCCTAAGCCTAACCCTAACCCTAGGCTACCCTTGACTGCTTCTGCCTCCAATAGATTTCCTAAGCACTAGTGTTTTAAGGAACAGCTTAAAAAGAGAATCCTAATGTGATTTCTTTATAATGGGTGTGTTCCTTATCTTATCTTAGTGCCTAAACTCTTCTCCATGGCTGGACCCCCAAATAATATTCCTTTACGTGCTAAGGGGTATCTAGAGAGTGGGATAGGTTTAATAACTACCCTAACTGTAACGCGTACCCTAACCCTAACCCCTACCCTAACCCTAACACGTACCCTAATCCTAACCCGTACCCTAAACCGAGCCCTAACCCTAACACTAACCCTAACCCTAACCCTAACCCATACCCTACGCCGTACCCGAAGCCCTCCCCGAACCCGTACCCTAAGCCGTACCCTAAGCCTAACCCTAAGCCTAACCCTAACCCTAGGCTACCCTTGACTGCTTCTGCCTCCAATAGATTTCCTAAGCACTAGTGTTTTAAGGAACAGCTTAAAAAGAGAATCCTAATGTGATTTCTGTATAATGGGTGTGTTCCTTATCTAATCCTAGTGTCTAAACTCTTCTCCATGGCTGGACACCCAAATAATATTCCTTTATGTGCTAAGGGGTATCTAGAGAGTGGGATAGGTTTAATCACTACCCTAACCCTAACGCGTACCCTAACCCTAACCCCTACCCTAGCCCTAACACGTACCCTAATCCTAACCCGTACCCTAAACCGAGCCCTAACCATAACACTAACCCTAACCCTAACCCTAACCCATACCCTACGCCGTACCCGAAGCCCTCCCCGAACATGTACCCTAAGCCGTACCCTAAGCCTAAACCTAAGCCTAACCCTAACCCTAGGCTACCCTTGACTGCTTCTGCCTCCAATAGATTTCCTAAGCACTAGTGTTTTAAGGAACAGCTTAAAAAGAGAATCCTAATGTGATTTCTTTATAATGGGTGTGTTCCTTATATTATCTTAGTGTCTAAACTCTTCTCCATGGCTGGACCCCCAAATAATATTCCTTTACGTGCTAAGGGGTATCTAGAGAGTGGGATTGGTTTAATAACTACCCTAACCCTAACGCGTACCCTAACCCTAACCCCTACCCTAACAATAACACGTACCCTAATCCTAACCCGTACCCTAAACCGAGCCCTAAACCTAACACTAACCCTAACCCTAACCCTAACCCATACCCTACGCCGTACCCGAAGCCCTCCCCGAACCCGTACCCTAAGCCGTACCCTAAGCCTAACCCTAAGCCTAACCTTAACCCTAGGCTACCCTTGACTGCTTCTGCCTCCAATAGATTTCCTAAGCACTAGTGTTTTAAGGAACAGCTTAAAAAGAGAATCCTAATGTGATTTCTTTATAATGGGTGTGTTCCTTATCTTATCTTAGTGCCTAAACTCTTCTCCATGGCTGGACCCCCAAATAATATTCCTTTACGTGCTAAGGGGTATCTAGAGAGTGGGATAGGTTTAATAACTACCCTAACCGTAACGCGTACCCTAAACCTAACACCTACCCTAACCCTAACACGTACCCTAATCCTAACCCGTACCCTAAACCGAGCCCCAACCCTAACACTAACCCTAACCCTAACCCTAACCCATACCCTACGCCGTACCCGAAGCCCTCCCCAAACCCGTACCCTAAGCCGTACCCTAAGCCTAACCCTAAGCCTAACCCTAACCCTAGGCTACCCTTGACTGCTTCTGCCTCCAATAGATTTCCTAAGCACTAGTGTTTTAAGGAACAGCTTAAAAAGAGAATCCTAATGTGATTTCTTTATAATGGGTGTGTTCCTTATCTAATCCTAGTGTCTAAACACTTCTCCATGGCTGGACCCCCAAATAATATTCCTTTATGTGCTAAGGGGTATCTAGAGAGTGGGATAGGTTTAATCACTACCCTAACCCTAACGCGTACCCTAACCCTAACCCCTACCCTAGCCCTAACACGTACCCTAATCCTAACTCGTACCCTAAACCGAGCCCTAACCCTAACACTAACCCTAACCCTAACCCTAACCCATACCCTACGCCGTACCCGAAGCCCTCCCCGAACACGTACCCTAAGCCGTACCCTAAGCCTAACCCTAAGCCTAACCCTAACCCTAGGCTACCCTTGACTGCTTCTGCCTCCAATAGATTTCCTAAGCACTAGTGTTTTAAGGAACAGCTTAAAAAGAGAATCCTAATGTGATTTCTGTATAATGGGTGTGTTCCTTATCTAATCCTAGTGTCTAAACTCTTCTCCATGGCTGGACACCCAAATAATATTCCTTTATGTGCTAAGGGGTATCTAGAGAGTGGGATAGGTTTAATCACTACCCTAACCCTAACGCGTACCCTAACCCTAACCCCTACCCTAGCCCTAACACGTACCCTAATCCTAACCCGTACCCTAAACCGAGCCCTAACCCTAACACTAACCCTAACCCTAACCCTAACCCATACCCTACGCCGTACCCGAAGCCCTCCCCGAACATGTACCCTAAGCCGTACCCTAAGCCTAAACCTAAGCCTAACCCTAACCCTAGGCTACCCTTGACTGCTTCTGCCTCCAATAGATTTCCTAAGCACTAGTGTTTTAAGGAACAGCTTAAAAAGAGAATCCTAATGTGATTTCTTTATAATGGGTGTGTTCCTTATATTATCTTAGTGTCTAAACTCTTCTCCATGGCTGGACCCCCAAATAATATTCCTTTACGTGCTAAGGGGTATCTAGAGAGTGGGATTGGTTTAATAACTACCCTAACCGTAACGCGTACCCTAACCCTAACCCCTACCCTAACAATAACACGTACCCTAATCCTAACCCGTACCCTAAACCGAGCCCTAACCCTAACACTAACCCTAACCCTAACCCTAACCCATACCCTACGCCGTACCCGAAGCCCTCCCCGAACCCGTACCCTAAGCCGTACCCTAAGCCTAACCCTAAGCCTAACCTTAACCCTAGGCTACCCTTGACTGCTTCTGCCTCCAATAGATTTCCTAAGCACTAGTGTTTTAAGGAACAGCTTAAAAAGAGAATCCTAATGTGATTTCTTTATAATGGGTGTGTTCCTTATCTTATCTTAGTGCCTAAACTCTTCTCCATGGCTGGACCCCCAAATAATATTCCTTTACGTGCTAAGGGGTATCTAGAGAGTGGGATAGGTTTAATAACTACCCTAACCGTAACGCGTACCCTAACCCTAACACCTACCCTATCCCTAACACGTACCCTAATCCTAACCCGTACCCTAAACCGAGCCCCAACCCTAACACTAACCCTAACCCTAACACTAACCCATACCCTACGCCGTACCCGAAGCCCTCCCCAAACCCGTACCCTAAGCCGTACCCTAAGCCTAACCCTAAGCCTAACCCTAACCCTAGGCTACCCTTGACTGCTTCTGCCTCCAATAGATTTCCTAAGCAATAGGGTTTTAAGGAACAGCTTAAAAAGAGAATCCTAATGTGATTTCTTTATAATGTGTGTGTTCCTTATATTATCTTAGTGTCTAAACTCTTCTCCATGGCTGGACCTCCAAATAATATTCCTTTACGTGCTAAGGGGTATGTAGAGAGTGGGATAGGTTTAATAACTACCCTAACCCTAACGCGTACCCTAACCCTAACCCCTACCCTAACCCTAACACGTACCCTAATCCTAACCCGTACCCTAAACCGAGCCCTAACCCTAACACTAACCCTAACCCTAACCCTAACCCATACCCTACGCCGTACCCGAAGCCCTCCCCGAACCCGTACCCTAAGGCGTACCCTAAGCCTAACCCTAAGCCTAACCCTAACCCTAGGCTACCCTTGACTGCTTCTGCCTCCAATAGATTTCCTAAGCACTAGTGTTTTAAGGAACAGCTTAAAAAGAGAATCCTAATGTGATTTCTTTATAATGGGTGTGTTCCTTATCTTATCTTAGTGCCTAAACTCTTCTCCATGGCTGGACCCCCAAATAATATTCCTTTACGTGCTAAGGGGTATCTAGAGAGTGGGATAGGTTTAATAACTACCCTAACTGTAACGCGTACCCTAACCCTAACCCCTACCCTAACCCTAACACGTACCCTAATCCTAACCCGTACCCTAAACCGAGCCCTAACCCTAACACTAACCCTAACCCTAACCCTAACCCATACCATACGCCGTACCCGAAGCCCTCCCCGAACCCGTACCCTAAGCCGTACCCTAAGCCTAACCCTAAGCCTAACACTAACCCTAGGCTACCCTTGACTGCTTCTGCCTCCAATAGATTTCCTAAGCACTAGTGTTTTAAGGAACAGCTTAAAAAGAGAATCCTAATGTGATTTCTTTATAATGGGTGTGTTCCTTATATTATCTTAGTGTCTAAACTCTTCTCCATGGCTGGACCCCCAAATAATATTCCTTTACGTGCTAAGGGGTATCTAGAGAGTGGGATAGGTTTAATAACTACCCTAACCCTAACGCGTACCCTAACCCTAACCCCTACCCTAACCCTAACACGTACCCTAATCCTAACCCGTACCCTAAACCGAGCCCTAACCCTAACACTAACCCTAACCCTAACCCTAACCCATACCCTACGCCGTACCCGAAGCCCTCCCCAAACCCGTACCCTAAGCCGTACCCTAAGCCTAACCCTAAGCCTAACCCTAACCCTAGGCTACCCTTGACTGCTTCTGCCTCCAATAGATTTCCTAAGCACTAGTGTTTTAAGGAACAGCTTAAAAAGAGAATCCTAATGTGATTTCTTTATAATGTGTGTGTTCCTTATATTATCTTAGTGTCTAAACTCTTCTCCATGGCTGGACCCCCAAATAATATTCCTTTACGTGCTAAGGGGTATCTAGGGAGTGGGATAGGATTAATAACTACCCTAACCCTAACGCGTACCCTAACCCTAACCCCTACCCTAACCCTAACACGTACCCTAATCCTAACCCGTATCCTAAACCGAGCCCTAACCCTAACACTAACCCTAACCCTAACCCTAACCCATACCCTACGCCGTACCCGAAGCCCTCCCCGAACCCGTACCCTAAGGCGTACCCTAAGCCTAACCCTAAGCCTAACCCTAACCCTAGGCTACCCTTGACTGCTTCTGCCTCCAATAGATTTCCTAAGCACTAGTGTTTTAAGGAACAGCTTAAAAAGAGAATCCTAATGTGATTTCTTTATAATGGGTGTGTTCCTTATCTTATCTTAGTGCCTAAACTCTTCTCCATGCTGGACCCCCAAATAATATTCCTTTACGTGCTAAGGGGTATCTAGAGAGTGGGATAGGTTTAATAACTACCCTAACTGTAACGCGTACCCTAACCCTAACCCCTACCCTAACCCTAACACGTACCCTAATCCTAACCCGTACCCTAAACCGAGCCCTAACCCTAACACTAACCCTAACCCTAACCCTAACCCATACCCTACGCCGTACCCGAAGCCCTCCCCGAACCCGTACCCTAAGCCGTACCCTAAGCCTAACCCTAAGCCTAACCCTAACCCTAGGCTACCCTTGACTGCTTCTGCCTCCAATAGATTTCCTAAGCACTAGTGTTTTAAGGAACAGCTTAAAAAGAGAATCCTAATGTGATTTCTTTATAATGTGTGTGTTCCTTATATTATCTTAGTGTCTAAACTCTTCTCCATGACTGGACCCCCAAATAATATTCCTTTACGTGCTAAGGGGTATCTAGAGAGTGGGATAGGTTTAATAACTACCCTAACCCTAACGCGTACCCTAACCCTAACCCCTACCCTAGCCCTAACACGTACCCTAATCCTAACCCGTACCCTAAACCGAGCCCTAACCCTAACACTAACCCTAACCCTAACCCTAACCCATACCCTACGCCGTACCCGAAGCCCTCCCCGAACCCGTACCCTAAGCCGTACCCTAAGCCTAACCCTAAGCCTAACCCTAACCCTAGGCTACCCTTGACTGCTTCTGCCTCCAATAGATTTCCTAAGCACTAGTGTTTTAAGGAACAGCTTAAAAAGAGAATCCTAATGTGATTTCTGTATAATGGGTGTGTTCCTTATCTAATCCTAGTGTCTAAACTCTTCTCCATGGCTGGACACCCAAATAATATTCCTTTATGTGCTAAGGGGTATCTAGAGAGTGGGATAGGTTTAATCACTACCCTAACCCTAACGCGTACCCTAACCCTAACCCCTACCCTAGCCCTAACACGTACCCTAATCCTAACCCGTACCCTAAACCGAGCCCTAACCATAACACTAACCCTAACCCTAACCCTAACCCATACCCTACGCCGTACCCGAAGCCCTCCCCGAACATGTACCCTAAGCCGTACCCTAAGCCTAAACCTAAGGCTAACCCTAACCCTAGGCTACCCTTGACTGCTTCTGCCTCCAATAGATTTCCTAAGCACTAGTGTTTTAAGGAACAGCTTAAAAAGAGAATCGTAATGTGATTTCTTTATAATGGGTGTGTTCCTTATATTATCTTAGTGTCTAAACTCTTCTCCATGGCTGGACCCCCAAATAATATTCCTTTACGTGCTAAGGGGTATCTAGAGAGTGGGATTGGTTTAATAACTACCCTAACCCTAACGCGTACCCTAACCCTAACCCCTACCCTAACAATAACACGTACCCTAATCCTAACCCGTACCCTAAACCGAGCCCTAACCCTAACACTAACCCTAACCCTAACCCTAACACATACCCTACGCCGTACCCGAAGCCCTCCCCGAACCCGTACCCTAAGCCGTACCCTAAGCCTAACCCTAAGCCTAACCTTAACCCTAGGCTACCCTTGACTGCTTCTGCCTCCAATAGATTTCCTAAGCACTAGTGTTTTAAGGAACAGCTTAAAAAGAGAATCCTAATGTGATTTCTTTATAATGGGTGTGTTCCTTATCTTATCTTAGTGCCTAAACTCTTCTCCATGGCTGGACCCCCAAATAATATTCCTTTACGTGCTAAGGGGTATCTAGAGAGTGGGATAGGTTTAATAACTACCCTAACCGTAACGCGTACCCTAACCCTAACACCTACCCTAACCCTAACACGTACCCTAATCCTAACCCGTACCCTAAACCGAGCCCCAACCCTAACACTAACCCTAACCCTAACCCTAAGCCATACCCTACGCCGTACCCGAAGCCCTCCCCAAACCCGTACCCTAAGCCGTACCCTAAGCCTAACCCTAAGCCTAACCCTAACCCTAGGCTACCCTTGACTGCTTCTGCCTCCAATAGATTTCCTAAGCACTAGGGTTTTAAGGAACAGCTTAAAAAGAGAATCCTAATGTGATTTCTTTATAATGTGTGTGTTCCTTATATTATCTTAGTGTCTAAACTCTTCTCCATGGCTGGACCCCCAAATAATATTCCTTTACGTGCTAAGGGGTATGTAGAGAGTGGGATAGGTTTAATAACTACCCTAACCCTAACGCGTACCCTAACCCTAACCCCTACCCTAACCCTAACACGTACCCTAATCCTAACCCGTACCCTAAACCGAGCCCTAACCCTAACACTAACCCTAACCCTAACCCTAACCCATACCCTACGCCGTACCCGAAGCCCTCCCCGAACCCGTACCCTAAGGCGTACCCTAAGCCTAACCCTAAGCCTAACCCTAACCCTAGGCTACCCTTGACTGCTTCTGCCTCCAATAGATTTCCTAAGCACTAGTGTTTTAAGGAACAGCTTAAAAAGAGAATCCTAATGTGATTTCTTTATAATGGGTGTGTTCCTTATCTTATCTTAGTGCCTAAACTCTTCTCCATGGCTGGACCCCCAAATAATATTCCTTTACGTGCTAAGGGGTATCTAGAGAGTGGGATAGGTTTAATAACTACCCTAACTGTAACGCGTACCCTAACCCTAACCCCTACCCTAACCCTAACACGTACCCTAATCCTAACCCGTACCCTAAACCGAGCCCTAACCCTAACACTAACCCTAACCCTAACCCTAACCCATACCCTACGCCGTACCCGAAGCCCTCCCCGAACCCGTACCCTAAGCCGTACCCTAAGCCTAACCCTAAGCCTAACACTAACCCTAGGCTACCCTTGACTGCTTCTGCCTCCAATAGATTTCCTAAGCACTAGTGTTTTAAGGAACAGCTTAAAAAGAGAATCCTAATGTGATTTCTTTATAATGGGTGTGTTCCTTATATTATCTTAGTGTCTAAACTCTTCTCCATGGCTGGACCCCCAAATAATATTCCTTTACGTGCTAAGGGGTATCTAGAGAGTGGGATAGGTTTAATAACTACCCTAACCCTAACGCGTATCCTAACCCTAACCCCTACCCTAACCCTAACACGTACCCTAATCCTAACCCGTACCCTAAACCGAGCCCTAACCCTAACACTAACCCTAACCCTAACCCTAACCCATACCCTACGCCGTACCCGAAGCCCTCCCCAAACCCGTACCCTAAGCCGTACCCTAAGCCTAACCCTAAGCCTAACCCTAACCCTAGGCTACCCTTGACTGCTTCTGCCTCCAATAGATTTCCTAAGCACTAGGGTTTTAAGGAACAGCTTAAAAAGAGAATCCTAATGTGATTTCTTTATAATGTGTGTGTTCTTTATATTATCTTAGTGTCTGAACTCTTCTCCATGGCTGGACCCCCAAATAATATTCCTTTACGTGCTAAGGGGTATCTAGAGAGTGGGATAGGATTAATAACTACCCTAACCCTAACGCGTACCCTAACCCTAACCCCTACCCTAACCCTAACACGTACCCTAATCCTAACCCGTACCCTAAACCGAGCCCTAACCCTAACACTAACCCTAACCCTAACCCTAACCCATACCCTACGCCGTACCCGAAGCCCTCCCCGAACCCGTACCCTAAGGCGTACCCTAAGCCTAACCCTAAGCCTAACCCTAACCCTAGGCTACCCTTGACTGCTTCTGCCTCCAATAGATTTCCTAAGCACTAGTGTTTTAAGGAACAGCTTAAAAAGAGAATCCTAATGTGATTTCTTTATAATGGGTGTGTTCCTTATCTTATCTTAGTGCCTAAACTCTTCTCCATGGCTGGACCCCCAAATAATATTCCTTTACGTGCTAAGGGGTATCTAGAGAGTGGGATAGGTTTAATAACTACCCTAACTGTAACGCGTACCCTAACCCTAACCCCTACCCTAACCCTAACACGTACCCTAATCCTAACCCGTACCCTAAACCGAGCCCTAACCCTAACACTAACCCTAACCCTAACCCTAACCCATACCCTACGCCGTACCCGAAGCCCTCCCCGAACCCGTACCCTAAGCCGTACCCTAAGCCTAACCCTAAGCCTAACCCTAACCCTAGGCTACCCTTGACTGCTTCTGCCTCCAATAGATTTCCTAAGCACTAGTGTTTTAAGGAACAGCTTAAAAAGAGAATCCTAATGTGATTTCTTTATAATGTGTGTGTTCCTTATATTATCTTAGTGTCTAAACTCTTCTCCATGGCTGGACCCCCAAATAATATTCCTTTACGTGCTAAGGGGTATCTAGAGAGTGGGATAGGTTTAATAACTACCCTAACCCTAACGCGTACCCTAACCCTAACCCCTACCCTAGCCCTAACACGTACCCTAATCCTAACCCGTACCCTAAACCGAGCCCTAACCCTAACACTAACCCTAACCCTAACCCTAACCCATACCCTACGCCGTACCCGAAGCCCTCCCCGAACCCGTACCCTAAGCCGTACCCTAAGCCTAACCCTAAGCCTAACCCTAACCCTAGGCTACCCTTGACTGCTTCTGCCTCCAATAGATTTCCTAAGCACTAGTGTTTTAAGGAACAGCTTAAAAAGAGAATCCTAATGTGATTTCTGTATAATGGGTGTGTTCCTTATCTAATCCTAGTGTCTAAACTCTTCTCCATGGCTGGACACCCAAATAATATTCCTTTATGTGCTAAGGGGTATCTAGAGAGTGGGATAGGTTTAATCACTACCCTAACCCTAACGCGTACCCTAACCCTAACCCCTACCCTAGCCCTAACACGTACCCTAATACTTACCCGTACCCTAAACCGAGCCCTAACCCTAACACTAATCCTAACCATAACCCATACCCTACGCTGTAACCGAAGCACTCCCCGAAGCCGTACCCTAAGCCGTACCCTAAGCCTAACCCTAACCCTAGGCTACCCTTGACTGCTTCTGCCTCCAATAGATTTCCTAAGCACTAGTGTTTTAAGGAACAGCTTAAAAAGAGAATCCTAATGTGATTTCTTTATAATGGGTGTGTTCCTTATCTTATCTTAGTGCCTAAACTCTTCTCCATGGCTGGACCCCCAAATAATATTCCTTTACGTGCTAAGGGGTATCTAGAGAGTGGGATAGGTTTAATAACTACCCTAACCGTAACGCGTACCCTAACCCTAACACCTACCCTAACCCTAACACGTACCCTAATCCTAACCCGTACCCTAAACCGAGCCCCAACCCTAACACTAACCCTAACCCTAACCCTAACCCATACCCTACGCCGTACCCGAAGCCCTCCCCAAACCCGTACCCTAAGCCGTACCCTAAGCCTAACCCTAAGCCTAACCCTAACCCTAGGCTACCCTTGACTGCTTCTGCCTCCAATAGATTTCCTAAGCACTAGGGTTTTAAGGAACAGCTTAAAAAGAGAATCCTAATGTGATTTCTTTATAATGTGTGTGTTCCTTATATTATCTTAGTGTCTAAACTCTTCTCCATGGCTGGACCCCCAAATAATATTCCTTTACGTGCTAAGGGGTATGTAGAGAGTGGGATAGGTTTAATAACTACCCTAACCCTAACGCGTACCCTAACCCTAACCCCTACCCTAACCCTAACACGTACCCTAAACCGAGCCCTAACCCTAACACTAACCCTAACCCTAACCCTAACCCATACCCTACGCCGTACCCGAAGCCCTCCCCGAACCCGTACCCTAAGGCGTACCCTAAGCCTAACCCTAAGCCTAACCCTAACCCTAGGCTACCCTTGACTGCTTCTGCCTCCAATAGATTTCCTAAGCACTAGTGTTTTAAGGAACAGCTTAAAAAGAGAATCCTAACGTGAATTCTTTATAATGGGTATGTTCCTTATCTTATCCTAGTGTCTAAACATTTCTCCATGGCTGGACCCCCAAATCATATTCCTTTACGTGCTAAGGGGTATCTAGAGAGTGGGATAGGTTTAATCACTACCCTAACCCTAACACGTACACTAACCCTAACCACTACCCTAACCCTAACACGTACCCTAATCTTAACCATACCCTAAACCGAGCCCTAACCCTAACACTAACCCTAACCCTAACCCTAACCCATACCCTACGCTGTATCCGAACCCCTCCCAGAACCCGTACCCTAAGCCGTACCATAACCCTAACACTAACCCTAACCCTAACCCTAACGCATACCCTACGCCGTACCCGAAGCCCTCCCCGAACCCGTACCCTAAGCCTATCCCTAAGCCTAACCCTAACCCGAGTCTACCCTTGACTGCTTCTGCCTCCAATAGATTTCCTAAGCACTAGTTTTTAAGGAAGAGCTTAAAAAGAGAATCCTAATGTGATTTCTTTGTAATGTGTGTGTTCCTTATATTATCTTAGTGTCTAAACTCTTCTCCATGGCTGGACCCCTAATAATATTCCTTTACGTGCTAAGGGGTATCTAGAGAGTGGGATAGGTTTAATAACTACCCTAACCCTAACGTGTACCCTAACCCTAACCCCTACTCTAACCCTAACAAGTACCCTAATCCTAACCCGTACCCTAAACAGAGCCCTAACCCTAACATTAACCCTAACCCTAACCCATACCCTACGCCGTACCCGAAGCACTCCCCGAAGCCGTACCCTAAGCCGTACCCTAAGCCTAACCCTAACCCTAGGCTACCCTTGACTGCTTCTGCCTCCAATAGATTTCCTAAGCACTAGTGTTTTAAGGAACAGCTTAAAAAGAGAATCCTAATGTGATTTCTTTATAATGTGTGTGTTCCTTATATTATCTTAGTGTCTAAACTCTTCTCCATGGCTGGACCCCCAAATAATATTCCTTTACGTGCTAAGGGGTATCTAGAGAGTGGGATAGGTTTAATCAGTACCCTAACCCTAACGCGTACCCTAACCGTAACCCCTACCCTAACCCTAAGACGTACCCTAATCCTAACCCGTACCCTAAACCGAGCCCTAACCCTAACCCTAACCCTAACTCATACCCTACGCCATATCCGAACCCCTCCCCGCACCCGTACCCTAAGCCGTACCCTAACCCTAACCCTAAGCCTAACCCTAACCCTAGGTTACCCTTGATTGCGTCTGCCTCCAATAAATTTCCTAAGCACTAGTGTTTTAAGGAACAGCTTAAAAAGAGAATCCTAATGTGATTTCCTTATAATGGGTGTGTTCCTTATCTTATCCTAGTGTCTAAACTTTTCTCCATGGCTGGACCCCAAATAATATTCCTTTACGTGCTAGGGGGTATCTAGAGAGTGGGATAGGTTTAATCGCTACACTAACCCTAACACGTACACTAACCCTAACCCCTACCCTAACCCTAACACGTACCCTAAACCTAACCCGTACCCTAAACCGAGCCCTAACCCTAACACTAACCCTAACCCTAACCCTAACCCATACCCTACGCCGTACCCGAAGCCCTCCCCGAACCCGTATCCTAAGCCGTACTCTAAGCCTAACCCTAAGCCTAACACTAACCCTAGGCTACCCTTGACTGCTTCTGCCTCCAATAGATTTCCTAAGCACTAGTGTTTTAAGGAACAGCTTAAAAAGAGAATCCTAATGTGATTTCTTTATAATGTGTGTGTTCCTTATATTATCTTAGTGTCTAAACTCTTCTCCATGGCTGGACCCCCAAATAATATTCCTTTACGTGCTAAGGGGTATCTAGAGAGTGGGATAGGTTTAATAACTACCTTAACCCTTACGCGTACCCTAACCCTAACCCCTACCCTAACCCTAACACGTACCCTAATCCTAACCCGTACCCTAAACCGAGCCCTAACCCTAACACTAACCTAACCCTAACCCTAACCCATACCCTACGCCGTACCCGAAGCCCTCCCCGAACCCGTACCCTAAGCCGTACCCTAAGCCTAACCCTAAGCCTAACACTAACCCTAGGCTACCCTTGACTGCTTCTGCCTCCAATAGATTTCCTAAGCACTAGTGTTTTAAGGAACAGCTTAAAAAGAGAATCCTAATGAGATTTCTTAATAATGGGTGTGTTCCTTATCTTATACCAGTGTCTAAACGCTTCTCCATGGCTGGACCCCCAAATAATATTCCTTTACGTGCTAAGGGGTATCTAGAGAGTGGGATAGGTTTTATAACTACCCTAACCCTAACGCGTACCCTAAACCTAACCCCTACCCTAACACTAAAACGTACCCTAATCCTAACCCGTACCCTAAACCGAGCCCTAACCCTAACCCTAACCCTAACTCATACCCTACGCCATATCCGAACCCCTCCCCGCACCCGTACCCTAAGCCGTACCCTAACCCTAACCCTAAGCCTAACCCTAACCCTAGGTTACCCTTGACTGCGTCTGCCTCCAATAAATTTCCTAAGCACTAGTGTTTTAAGGAACAGCTTAAAAAGAGAATCCTAATGTGATTTCTTTATAATGGGTGTGTTCCTTATCTTATCCTAGTGTCTAAACTTTTATCCATGGCCGGACCCCAAATAATATTCCTTTACGTGCTAGGGGGTATCTAGAGAGTGGGATAGGTTTAATCACTACACTAACCCTAACACGTACTCTAACCCTAACCACTACCCTAACCCTAACACGTACCCTAATCCTAACCCAGACCCTAAACCGAGCGCTAACCCTAACACTAACCCTAACCCTAACCCTAACTCATACATTACGCTGTACCCGAAGCGCTCCCCGAACCCGTACCCTAAGCCTAACCCTAAGCCTAACCCTAACCCTAGTCTACCCTTGACTGCTTCTGCCTCCAATAGATTTCCTAAGCACTAGTTTTTAAGGAAGAGCTTAAAAAGAGAATCCTAATGTGATTTCTTTGTAATGTGTGTGTTCCTTATATTATCTTAGTGTCTAAACTCTTCTCCATGGCTGGACCCTTAATAATATTCCTTTACGTGCTAAGGGGTATGTAGAGAGTGGGATAGGTTTAATAACTTCCCTAACCCTAACGCGTACCCTAACCCTAACCCCTACTCTAACCCTAACAAGTACCCTAATACTAACCCGTACCCTAAACCGAGCCCTAACCCTAACACTAACCCTAACCATAACCCATACCCTACGCCGTAACCGAAGCACTCCCCGAAGCCGTACCCTAAGCCGTACCCTAAGCCTAACCCTAACCCTAGGCTACCCTTGACTGCTTCTGCCTCCAATAGATTTCCTAAGCACTAGTGTTTTAAGGAACAGCTTAAAAAGAGAATCCTAATGTGATTTCTTTATAATGGGTGTGTTCCTTATCTTATCTTAGTGCCTAAACTCTTCTCCATGGCTGGACCCCCAAATAATATTCCTTTACGTGCTAAGGGGTATCTAGAGAGTGGGATAGGTTTAATAACTACCCTAACCGTAACGCGTACCATAACCCTAACACCTACCCTAACCCTAACACGTACCCTAATCCTAACCCGTACCCTAAACCGAGCCCCAACCCTAACACTAACCCTAACCCTAACCCTAACCCATACCCTACGCCGTACCCGAAGCCCTCCCCAAACCCGTACCCTAAGCCGTACCCTAAGCCTAACCCTAAGCCTAACCCTAACCCTAGGCTACCCTTGACTGCTTCTGCCTCCAATAGATTTCCTAAGCACTAGGGTTTTAAGGAACAGCTTAAAAAGAGAATCCTAATGTGATTTCTTTATAATGTGTGTGTTCCTTATATTATCTTAGTGTCTAAACTCTTCTCCATGGCTGGACCCCCAAATAATATTCCTTTACGTGCTAAGGGGTATGTAGAGAGTGGGATAGGTTTAATAACTACCCTAACCCTAAAGCGTACCCTAACCCTAACCCCTACCCTAACCCTAACACGTACCCTAATCCTAACCCGTACCCTAAACCGAGCCCTAACCCTAACACTAACCCTAACCCTAACCCTAACCCATACCCTACGCCGTACCCGAAGCCCTCCCCGAACCCGTACCCTAAGGCGTACCCTAAGCCTAACCCTAAGCCTAACCCTAACCCTAGGCTACCCTTGACTGCTTCTGCCTCCAATAGATTTCCTAAGCACTAGTGTTTTAAGGAACAGCTTAAAAAGAGAATCCTAACGTGAATTCTTTATAATGGGTATGTTCCTTATCTTATCCTAGTGTCTAAACATTTCTCCATGGCTGGACCACCAAATCATATTCCTTTACGTGCTAAGGGGTATCTAGAGAGTGGGATAGGTTTAATCACTACCCTAACCCTAACACGTACACTAACCCTAACCACTACCCTAACCCTAAAACGTACCCTAATCCTAACCATACCCTAAACCGAGCCCTAACCCTAACATTAACCCTAACCCTAACCCTAACCCATACCCTACGCTGTATCCGAACCCCTCCCAGAACCCGTACCCTAAGCCGTACCATAACCCTAACACTAACCCTAACCCTAACCCTAACGCATACCCTACGCCGTACCCGAAGCCCTCCCCGAACCCGTACCCTAAGCCGTACCCTAAGCCTAACCCTAAGCCTAACCTTAACCCTAGGCTACCCTTGACTGCTTCTGCCTCCAATAGATTTCCTAAGCACTAGTGTTTTAAGGAACAGCTTAAAAAGAGAATCCTAATGTGATTTCTTTATAATGGGTGTGTTCCTTATCTTATCTTAGTGCCTAAACTCTTCTCCATGGCTGGACCCCCAAATAATATTCCTTTACGTGCTAAGGGGTATCTAGAGAGTGGGATAGGTTTAATAACTACCCTAACCCTAACGCGTACCCTAACCCTAACCCCTACCCTAACCCTAACACGTACCCTAATCCTAACCCGTACCCTAAACCGAGCCCTAACCCTAACACTAACCCTAACCCTAACCCTAACCCATAAACTACGCCGTACCCGAAGCCCTCCCCGAACCCGTACCCTAAGGCGTACCCTAAGCCTAACCCTAAGCCTAACTCTAACCCTAGGCTACCCTTGACTGCTTCTGCCTCCAATAGATTTCCTAAGCACTAGTGTTTTAAGGAACAGCTTAAAAAGAGAATCCTAATGTGATTTCTTTATAATGGGTGTGTTCCTTATCTTATCTTAGTGCCTAAACTCTTCTCCATGGCTGGACCCCCAAATAATATTCCTTTACGTGCTAAGGGGTATCTAGAGAGTGGGATAGGTTTAATAACTACCCTAACTGTAACGCGTACCCTAACCCTAACCCCTACCCTAACACTAACTCGTACCCTAATCCTAACCCGTACCCTAAACCGAGCCCTAACCCTAACACTAACCCTAACCCTAAGCCTAACCCATACCCTACGCCGTACCCGAAGCCCTCCCCGAACACGTACCCTAATCCGTACCCTAAGCCTAAGCCTAAGCCTAACCCTAACCCTAGGCTACCCTTGACTGCTTCTGCCTCCAATAGATTTCCTAAGCACTAGTGTTTTAAGGAACAGCTTAAAAAGAGAATCCTAATGTGATTTCTTTATAATGGGTGTGTTCCTTATCTAATCCTAGTGTCTAAACTCTTCTCCATGGCTGGACCCGCAAATAATATTCCTTTATGTGCTAAGGGGTATCTAGAGAGTGGGATAGGTTTAATCACTACCCTAACCCTAACGCGTACCCTAACCCTAACCCCTACCCTAGCCCTAACACGTACCCTAATCCTAACCCGTACCCTAAACCGAGCCCTAACCCTAACACTAACCCTAACCCTAACCCTAACCCATACCCTACGCCGTACCCGAAGCCCTCCCCGAACACGTACCCTAAGCCGTACCCTAAGCCTAACCCTAAGCCTAACCCTAACCCTAGGCTACCCTTGACTGCTTCTGCCTCCAATAGATTTCCTAAGCACTAGTGTTTTAAGGAACAGCTTAAAAAGAGAATCCTAATGTGATTTCTGTATAATGGGTGTGTTCCTTATCTAATCCTAGTGTCTAAACTCTTCTCCATGGCTGGACACGCAAATAATATTCCTTTATGTGCTAAGGGGTATCTAGAGAGTGGGATAGGTTTAATCACTACCCTAACCCTAACGCGTACCCTAACCCTAACCCCTACCCTAGCCCTAACACGTACCCTAATCCTAACCCGTACCTTAAACCGAGCCCTAACCCTAACACTAACCCTAACCCTAACTCTAACCCATACCCTACGCCGTACCCGAAGCCCTCCCCGAACATGTACCCTAAGCCGTACCCTAAGCCTAAACCTAAGCCTAACCCTAACCCTAGGCTACCCTTGACTGCTTCTGCCTCCAATAGATTTCCTAAGCACTAGTGTTTTAAGGAACAGCTTAAAAAGAGAATCCTAATGTGATTTCTTTATAATGGGTGTGTTCCTTATATTATCTTAGTGTCTAAACTCTTCTCCATGGCTGGACCCCCAAATAATATTCCTTTACGTGCTAAGGGGTATCTAGAGAGTGGGATTGGTTTAATAACTACCCTAACCTTAACGCGTACCCTAACCCTAACCCCTACCCTAACAATAACACGTACCGTAATCCTAACCCGTACCCTAAACCGAGCCCTAACCCTAACACTAACCCTAACCCTAACCCTAACCCATACCCTACGCCGTACCCGAAGCCCTCCCCGAACCCGTACCCTAAGCCGTACCCTAAGCCTAACCCTAAGCCTAACCTTAACCCTAGGCTACCCTTGACTGCTTCTGCCTCCAATAGATTTCCTAAGCACTAGTGTTTTAAGGAACAGCTTAAAAAGAGAATCCTAATGTGATTTCTTTATAATGGGTGTGTTCCTTATCTTATCTTAGTGCCTAAACTCTTCTCCATGGCTGGACCCCCAAATAATATTCCTTTACGTGCTAAGGGGTATCTAGAGAGTGGGATAGGTTTAATAACTACCCTAACCCTAACGCGTACCCTAACCCTAACCCCTACCCTAACCCTAACACGTACCCTAATCCTAACCCGTACCCTAAACCGAGCCCTAACCCTAACACTAACCCTAACCCTAACCCTAACCCATAAACTACGCCGTACCCGAAGCCCTCCCCGAACCCGTACCCTAAGGCGTACCCTAAGCCTAACCCTAAGCCTAACTCTAACCCTAGGCTACCCTTGACTGCTTCTGCCTCCAATAGATTTCCTAAGCACTAGTGTTTTAAGGAACAGCTTAAAAAGAGAATCCTAATGTGATTTCTGTATAATGGGTGTGTTCCTTATCTAATCCTAGTGTCTAAACTCTTCTCCATGGCTGGACACGCAAATAATATTCCTTTATGTGCTAAGGGGTATCTAGAGAGTGGGATAGGTTTAATCACTACCCTAACCCTAACGCGTACCCTAACCCTAACCCCTACCCTAGCCCTAACACGTACCCTAATCCTAACCCGTACCCTAAACCGAGCCCTAACCCTAACACTAACCCTAACCCTAACTCTAACCCATACCCTACGCCGTACCCGAAGCCCTCCCCGAACATGTACCCTAAGCCGTACCCTAAGCCTAAACCTAAGCCTAACCCTAACCCTAGGCTACCCTTGACTGCTTCTGCCTCCAATAGATTTCCTAAGCACTAGTGTTTTAAGGAACAGCTTAAAAAGAGAATCCTAATGTGATTTCTTTATAATGGGTGTGTTCCTTATATTATCTTAGTGTCTAAACTCTTCTCCATGGCTGGACCCCCAAATAATATTCCTTTACGTGCTAAGGGGTATCTAGAGAGTGGGATTGGTTTAATAACTACCCTAACCTTAACGCGTACCCTAACCCTAACCCCTACCCTAACAATAACACGTACCGTAATCCTAACCCGTACCCTAAACCGAGCCCTAACCCTAACACTAACCCTAACCCTAACCCTAACCCATACCCTACGCCGTACTCGAAGCCCTCCCCGAACCCGTACCCTAAGCCGTACCCTAAGCCTAACCCTAAGCCTAACCTTAACCCTAGGCTACCCTTGACTGCTTCTGCCTCCAATAGATTTCCTAAGCACTAGTGTTTTAAGGAACAGCTTAAAAAGAGAATCCTAATGTGATTTCTTTATAATGGGTGTGTTCCTTATCTTATCTTAGTGCCTAAACTCTTCTCCATGGCTGGACCCCCAAATAATATTCCTTTACGTGCTAAGGGGTATCTAGAGAGTGGGATATGTTTAATAACTACCCTAACCGTAATGCGTACCCTAACCCTAACCCCTACCCTAACCCTAACACGTACCCTAATCCTAACCCGTACCCTAAACCGAGCCCCAACCCTAACACTAACCCTAACCCTAACCCTAACCCATACCCTACGCCGTACCCGAAGCCCTCCCCAAACCCGTACCCTAAGCCGTACCCTAAGCCTAACCCTAAGCCTAACCCTAACCCTAGGCTACCCTTGACTGCTTCTGCCTCCAATAGATTTCCTAAGCACTAGGGTTTTAAGGAACAGCTTAAAAAGAGAATCCTAATGTGATTTCTTTATAATGTGTGTGTTCCTTATATTATCTTAGTGTCTAAACTCTTCTCCATAGCTGGACCCCCAAATAATATTCCTTTACGTGCTAAGGGGTATCTAGAGAGTGGGATAGGTTTAATAACTACCCTAACCCTAACGCGTACCCTAACCCTAACCCCTACCCTAACCCTAACACGTACCCTAATCCTAACCCGTACCCTAAACCGAGCCCTAACCCTAACACTAACCCTAACCCTAACCCTAACCCATACCCTACGCCGTACCCGAAGCCCTCCCCAAACCCGTACCCTAAGCCGTACCCTAAGCCTAACCCTAAGCCTAACCCTAACCCTAGGCTACCCTTGACTGCTTCTGCCTCCAATAGATTTCCTAAGCACTAGGGTTTTAAGGAACAGCTTAAAAAGAGAATCCTAATGTGATTTCTTTATAATGTGTGTGTTCCTTATATTATCTTAGTGTCTAAACTCTTCTCCATGGCTGGACCCCCAAATAATATTCCTTTACGTGCTAAGGGGTATCTAGAGAGTGGGATTAGTTTAATAACTACCCTAACCCTAACGCGTACCCTAACCCTAACCCCTACCCTAACAATAACACGTACCCTAATCCTAACCCGTACCCTAAACCGAGCCCTAACCCTAACACTAACCCTAACCCTAACCCTAACCCATACCCTACGCCGTACCCGAAGCCCTCCCCGAACCCGTACCCTAAGCCGTACCCTAAGCCTAACCCTAAGCCTAACCCTAACCCTAGGCTACCCTTGACTGCTTCTGCCTCCAATAGATTTCCTAAGCACTAGTGTTTTAAGGAACAGCTTAAAAAGAGAATCCTAATGTGATTTCTGTATAATGGGTGTGTTCCTTATCTAATCCTAGTGTCTAAACTCTTCTCCATGGCTGGACACGCAAATAATATTCCTTTATGTGCTAAGGGGTATCTAGAGAGTGGGATAGGTTTAATCACTACCCTAACCCTAACGCGTACCCTAACCCTAACCCCTACCCTAGCCCTAACACGTACCCTAATCCTAACCCGTACCCTAAACCGAGCCCTAACCCTAACACTAACCCTAACCCTAACCCTAACCCATACCCTACGCCGTACCCGAAGCCCTCCCCGAACATGTACCCTAAGCCGTACCCTAAGCCTAAACCTAAGCCTAACCCTAACCCTAGGCTACCCTTGACTGCTTCTGCCTCCAATAGATTTCCTAAGCACTAGTGTTTTAAGGAACAGCTTAAAAAGAGAATCCTAATGTGATTTCTTTATAATGGGTGTGTTCCTTATATTATCTTAGTGTCTAAACTCTTCTCCATGGCTGGACCCCCAAATAATATTCCTTTACGTGCTAAGGGGTATCTAGAGAGTGGGATTGGTTTAATAACTACCCTAACCTTAACGCGTACCCTAACCCTAACCCCTACCCTAACAATAACACGTACCGTAATCCTAACCCGTACCCTAAACCGAGCCCTAACCCTAACACTAACCCTAACCCTAACCCTAACCCATACCCTACGCCGTACTCGAAGCCCTCCCCGAACCCGTACCCTAAGCCGTACCCTAAGCCTAACCCTAAGCCTAACCTTAACCCTAGGCTACCCTTGACTGCTTCTGCCTCCAATAGATTTCCTAAGCACTAGTGTTTTAAGGAACAGCTTAAAAAGAGAATCCTAATGTGATTTCTTTATAATGGGTGTGTTCCTTATCTTATCTTAGTGCCTAAACTCTTCTCCATGGCTGGACCCCCAAATAATATTCCTTTACGTGCTAAGGGGTATCTAGAGAGTGGGATAGGTTTAATAACTACCCTAACCGTAATGCGTACCCTAACCCTAACCCCTACCCTAACCCTAACACGTACCCTAATCCTAACCCGTACCCTAAACCGAGCCCCAACCCTAACACTAACCCTAACCCTAACCCTAACCCATACCCTACGCCGTATCCGAAGCCCTCCCCAAACCCGTACCCTAAGCCGTACCCTAAGCCTAACCCTAAGCCTAACCCTAACCCTAGGCTACCCTTGACTGCTTCTGCCTCCAATAGATTTCCTAAGCACTAGGGTTTTAAGGAACAGCTTAAAAAGAGAATCCTAATGTGATTTCTTTATAATGTGTGTGTTCCTTATATTATCTTAGTGTCTAAACTCTTCTCCATAGCTGGACCCCCAAATAATATTCCTTTACGTGCTAAGGGGTATCTAGAGAGTGGGATAGGTTTAATAACTACCCTAACCCTAACGCGTACCCTAACCCTAACCCCTACCCTAACCCTAACACGTACCCTAATCCTAACCCGTACCCTAAACCGAGCCCTAACCCTAACACTAACCCTAACCCTAACCCTAACCCATACCCTACGCCGTACCCGAAGCCCTCCCCAAACCCGTACCCTAAGCCGTACCCTAAGCCTAACCCTAAGCCTAACCCTAACCCTAGGCTACCCTTGACTGCTTCTGCCTCCAATAGATTTCCTAAGCACTAGGGTTTTAAGGAACAGCTTAAAAAGAGAATCCTAATGTGATTTCTTTATAATGTGTGTGTTCCTTATATTATCTTAGTGTCTAAACTCTTCTCCATGGCTGGACCCCCAAATAATATTCCTTTACGTGCTAAGGGGTATCTAGAGAGTGGTATAGGTTTAATCACTACCCTAACCCTAACGCGTACCCTAACCCTAACCCCTACCCTAGCCCTAACACGTACCCTAATCCTAACCCGTACCCTAAACCGAGCCCTAACCCTAACACTAACCCTAACCCTAACCCTAACCCATACCCTACGCCGTACCCGAAGCCCTCCCCAAACCCGTACCCTATGCCGTACCCTAAGCCTAACCCTAAGCCTAACCCTAACCCTAGGCTACCCTTGACTGCTTCTGCCTCCAATAGATTTCCTAAGCACTAGGGTTTTAAGGAACAGCTTAAAAAGAGAATCCTAATGTGATTTCTTTATAATGGGTGTGTTCCTTATATTATCTTAGTGTCTAAACTCTTCTCCATGGCTGGACCCCCAAATAATATTCCTTTACGTGCCAAGGGGTATCTAGAGAGTGGGATTAGTTTAATAACTACCCTAACCCTAACGCGTACCCTAACCCTAACCCCTACCCTAACAATAACACGTACCCTAATCCTAACCCGTACCCTAAACCGAGCCCTAACCCTAACACTAACCCTAACCCTAACCCTAACCCATACCCTACGCCGTACCCGAAGCCCTCCCCGAACCCGTACCCTAAGCCGTACCCTAAGCCTAACCCTAAGCCTAACCTTAACCCTAGGCTACCCTTGACTGCTTCTGCCTCCAATAGATTTCCTAAGCACTAGTGTTTTAAGGAACAGCTTAAAAAGAGAATCCTAATGTGATTTCTTTATAATGGGTGTGTTCCTTATCTTATCTTAGTGCCTAAACTCTTCTCCATGGCTGGACCCCCAAATAATATTCCTTTACGTGCTAAGGGGTATCTAGAGAGTGGGATAGGTTTAATAACTACCCTAACCGTAACGCGTACCCTAACCCTAACCCCTACCCTAACCCTAACACGTACCCTAATCCTAACCCGTACCCTAAACCGAGCCCTAACCCTAACACTAACCCTAACCCTAACCCTAACCCATACCCTACGCCGTACCCGAAGCCCTCCCCGAACATGTACCCTAAGCCGTACCCTAAGCCTAAACCTAAGCCTAACCCTAACCCTAGGCTACCCTTGACTGCTTCTGCCTCCAATAGATTTCCTAAGCACTAGTGTTTTAAGGAACAGCTTAAAAAGAGAATCGTAATGTGATTTCTTTATAATGGGTGTGTTCCTTATATTATCTTAGTGTCTAAACTCTTCTCCATGGCTGGACCCCCAAATAATATTCCTTTACGTGCTAAGGGGTATCTAGAGAGTGGGATTGGTTTAATAACTACCCTAACCCTAACGCGTACCCTAACCCTAACCCCTACCCTAACAATAACACGTACCCTAATCCTAACCCGTACCCTAAACCGAGCCCTAACCCTAACACTAACCCTAACCCTAACCCTAACACATACCCTACGCCGTACCCGAAGCCCTCCCCGAACCCGTACCCTAAGCCGTTCCCTAAGCCTAACCCTAAGCCTAACCTTAACCCTAGGCTACCCTTGACTGCTTCTGCCTCCAATAGATTTCCTAAGCACTAGTGTTTTAAGGAACAGCTTAAAAAGAGAATCCTAATGTGATTTCTTTATAATGGGTGTGTTCCTTATCTTATCTTAGTGCCTAAACTCTTCTCCATGGCTGGACCCCCAAATAATATTCCTTTACGTGCTAAGGGGTATCTAGAGAGTGGGATAGGTTTAATAACTACCCTAACCCTAACGCGTACCCTAACCCTAACCCCTACCCTAACCCTAACACGTACCCTAATCCTAACCCGTACCCTAAACCGAGCCCTAACCCTAACACTAACCCTAACCCTAACCCTAACCCATACCCTACGCCGTACCCGAAGCCCTCCCCGAACCCGTACCCTAATGCGTACCCTAAGCCTAACCCTAAGCCTAACCCTAACCCTAGGCTACCCTTGACTGCTTCTGCCTCCAATAGATTTCCTAAGCACTAGTGTTTTAAGGAACAGCTTAAAAAGAGAATCCTAATGTGATTTCTTTATAATGTGTGTGTTCCTTATATTATCTTAGTGTCTAAACTCTTCTCCATGGCTGGACTCCCAAATAATATTACTTTACGTGCTAAGGGGTATGTAGAGAGTGGGATAGGTTTAATAACTACCCTAACCCTAACGCGTACCCTAACCCTAACCCCTACCCTAACCCTAACACGTACCCTAATCCTAACCCGTACCCTAAACCGAGCCCTAACCCTAACACTAACCCTAACCCTAACCCTAACCCATAAACTACGCCGTACCCGAAGCCCTCCCCGAACCCGTACCCTAAGGCGTACCCTAAGCCTAACCCTAAGCCTAACCCTAACCCTAGGCTACCCTTGACTGCTTCTGCCTCCAATAGATTTCCTAAGCACTAGTGTTTTAAGGAACAGCTTAAAAAGAGAATCCTAATGTGATTTCTTTATAATGGGTGTGTTCCTTATCTTATCTTAGTGCCTAAACTCTTCTCCATGGCTGGACCCCCAAATAATATTCCTTTACGTGCTAAGGGGTATCTAGAGAGTGGGATAGGTTTAATAACTACCCTAACTGTAACGCGTACCCTAACCCTAACCCCTACCCTAACCCTAACACGTACCCTAATCCTAACCCGTACCCTAAACCGAGCCCTAACCCTAACACTAACCCTAACCCTAACCCTAACCCATACCCTACGCCGTACCCGAAGCCCTCCCCGAACACGTACCCTAATCCGTACCCTAAGCCTAAGCCTAAGCCTAACCCTAACCCTAGGCTACCCTTGACTGCTTCTGCCTCCAATAGATTTCCTAAGCACTAGTGTTTTAAGGAACAGCTTAAAAAGAGAATCCTAATGTGATTTCTTTATAATGGGTGTGTTCCTTATCTAATCCTAGTGTCTAAACTCTTCTCCATGGCTGGACACCCAAATAATATTCCTTTATGTGCTAAGGGGTATCTAGAGAGTGGGATAGGTTTAATCACTACCCTAACCCTAACGCGTACCCTAACCCTAACCCCTACCCTAGCCCTAACACGTACCCTAATCCTAACCCGTACCCTAAACCGAGCCCTAACCCTAACACTAACCCTAACCCTAACCCTAACCCATACCCTACGCCGTACCCGAAGCCCTCCCCGAACATGTACCCTAAGCCGTACCCTAAGCCTAAACCTAAGCCTAACCCTAACCCTAGGCTACCCTTGACTGCTTCTGCCTCCAATAGATTTCCTAAGCACTAGTGTTTTAAGGAACAGCTTAAAAAGAGAATCCTAATGTGATTTCTTTATAATGGGTGTGTTCCTTATATTATCTTAGTGTCTAAACTCTTCTCCATGGCTGGACCCCCAAATAATATTCCTTTACGTGCTAAGGGGTATCTAGAGAGTGGGATTGGTTTAATAACTACCCTAACCCTAACGCGTACCCTAACCCTAACCCCTACCCTAACAATAACACGTACCCTAATCCTAACCCGTACCCTAAACCGAGCCCTAACCCTAACACTAACCCTAACCCTAACCCTAACCCATACCCTACGCCGTACCCGAAGCCCTCCCCGAACCCGTACCCTAAGCCGTACCCTAAGCCTAACCCTAAGCCTAATCTTAACCCTAGGCTACCCTTGACTGCTTCTGCCTCCAATAGATTTCCTAAGCACTAGTGTTTTAAGGAACAGCTTAAAAAGAGAATCCTAATGTGATTTCTTTATAATGGGTGTGTTCCTTATCTTATCTTAGTGCCTAAACTCTTCTCCATGGCTGGACCCCCAAATAATATTCCTTTACGTGCTAAGGGGTATCTAGAGAGTGGGATAGGTTTAATAACTACCCTAACCGTAACGCGTACCCTAACCCTAACACCTACCCTAACCCTAACACGTACCCTAATCCTAACCCGTACCCTAAACCGAGCCCCAACCCTAACACTAACCCTAACCCCAACCCTAACCCATACCCTACGCCGTACCCGAAGCCCTCCCCAAACCCGTACCCTAAGCCGTACCCTAAGCCTAACCCTAAGCCTAACCCTAACCCTAGGCTACCCTTGACTGCTTCTGCCTCCAATAGATTTCCTAAGCACTAGGGTTTTAAGGAACAGCTTAAAAAGAGAATCCTAATGTGATTTCTTTATAATGTGTGTGTTCCTTATATTATCTTAGTGTCTAAACTCTTCTCCATGGCTGGACCCCCAAATAATATTCCTTTACGTGCCAAGGGGTATCTAGAGAGTGGGATAGGTTTAATAACTACCCTAACCCTAACGCGTACCCTAACCCTAACCCCTACCCTAACCCTAACACGTACCCTAATCCTAACCCGTACCCTAAACCGAGCCCTAACCCTAACACTAACCCTAACCCTAACCCTAACCCATACCCTACGCCGTACCCGAAGCCCTCCCCGAACCCGTACCCTAAGGCGTACCCTAAGCCTAACCCTAAGCCTAACCCTAACCCTAGGCTACCCTTGACTGCTTCTGCCTCCAATAGATTTCCTAAGCACTAGTGTTTTAAGGAACAGCTGAAAAAGAGAATCCTAATGTGATTTCTTTATAATGGGTGTGTTCCTTATCTTATCTTAGTGCCTAAACTCTTCTCCATGGCTGGACCCCCAAATAATATTCCTTTACGTGCTAAGGGGTATCTAGAGAGTGGGATAGGTTTAATAACTACCCTAACTGTAACGCGTACCCTAACCCTAACCCCTACCCTAACCCTAACACGTACCCTAATCCTAACCCGTACCCTAAACCGAGCCCTAACCCTAACACTAACCCTAACCCTAACCCTAACCCATACCCTACGCCGTACCCGAAGCCCTCCCCGAACTCGTACCCTAAGCCGTACCTTAAGCCTAACCCTAAGCCTAACCCTAACCATAGGCTACCCTTGACTGCTTCTGCCTCCAATAGATTTCCTAAGCACTAGTGTTTTAAGGAACAGCTTAAAAAGAGAATCCTAATGTGATTTCTTTATAATGTGTGTGTTCCTTATATTATCTTAGTGTCTAAACTCTTCTCCATGGCTGGACCCCCAAATAATATTCCTTTACGTGCCAAGGGGTATCTAGAGAGTGGGATAGGTTTAATAACTACCCTAACCCTAACGCGTACCCTAACCCTAACCCCTACCCTAACCCTAACACGTACCCTAATCCTAACCCGTACCCTAAACCGAGCCCCAACCCTAACACTAACCCTAACCCTAACCCTAACCCATACCCTACGCCGTACCCGAAGCCCTCCCCAAACCCGTACCCTAAGCCGTACCCTAAGCCTAACCCTAAGCCTAACCCTAACCCTAGGCTACCCTTGACTGCTTCTGCCTCCAATAGATTTCCTAAGCACTAGGGTTTTAAGGAACAGCTTAAAAAGAGAATCCTAATGTGATTTCTTTATAATGTGTGTGTTCCTTATATTATCTTAGTGTCTAAACTCTTCTCCATGGCTGGACCCCCAAATAATATTCCTTTACGTGCTAAGGGGTATCTAGAGAGTGGGATAGGATTAATAACTACCCTAACCCTAACGCGTACCCTAACCCTAACCCCTACCCTAACCCTAACACGTACCCTAATCCTAACCCGTACCCTAAACCGAGCCCTAACCCTAACACTAACCCTAACCCTAACCCTAACCCATAAACTACGCCGTACCCGAAGCCCTCCCCGAACCCGTACCCTAAGGCGTACCCTAAGCCTAACCCTAAGCCTAACCCTAACCCTAGGCTACCCTTGACTGCTTCTGCCTCCAATAGATTTCCTAAGCACTAGTGTTTTAAGGAACAGCTTAAAAAGAGAATCCTAATGTGATTTCTTTATAATGGGTGTGTTCCTTATCTTATCTTAGTGCCTAAACTCTTCTCCATGGCTGGACCCCCAAATAATATTCCTTTACGTGCTAAGGGGTATCTAGAGAGTGGGATAGGTTTAATAACTACCCTAACTGTAACGCGTACCCTAACCCTAACCCCTACCCTAACCCTAACACGTACCCTAATCCTAACCCGTACCCTAAACCGAGCCCTAACCCTAACACTAACCCTAACCCTAACCCTAACCCATACCCTACGCCGTACCCGAAGCCCTCCCCGAACACGTACCCTAATCCGTACCCTAAGCCTAAGCCTAAGCCTAACCCTAACCCTAGGCTACCCTTGACTGCTTCTGCCTCCAATAGATTTCCTAAGCACTAGTGTTTTAAGGAACAGCTTAAAAAGAGAATCCTAATGTGATTTCTTTATAATGGGTGTGTTCCTTATCTAATCCTAGTGTCTAAACTCTTCTCCATGGCTGGACACCCAAATAATATTCCTTTATGTGCTAAGGGGTATCTAGAGAGTGGGATAGGTTTAATCACTACCCTAACCCTAACGCGTACCCTAACCCTAACCCCTACCCTAGCCCTAACACGTACCCTAATCCTAACCCGTACCCTAAACCGAGCCCTAACCCTAACACTAACCCTAACCCTAACCCTAACCCATACCCTACGCCGTACCCGAAGCCCTCCCCGAACATGTACCCTAAGCCGTACCCTAAGCCTAAACCTAAGCCTAACCCTAACCCTAGGCTACCCTTGACTGCTTCTGCCTCCAATAGATTTCCTAAGCACTAGTGTTTTAAGGAACAGCTTAAAAAGAGAATCCTAATGTGATTTCTTTATAATGGGTGTGTTCCTTATATTATCTTAGTGTCTAAACTCTTCTCCATGGCTGGACCCCCAAATAATATTCCTTTACGTGCTAAGGGGTATCTAGAGAGTGGGATTGGTTTAATAACTACCCTAACCCTAACGCGTACCCTAACCCTAACCCCTACCCTAACAATAACACGTACCCTAATCCTAACCCGTACCCTAAACCGAGCCCTAACCCTAACACTAACCCTAACCCTAACCCTAACCCATACCCTACGCCGTACCCGAAGCCCTCCCCGAACCCGTACCCTAAGCCGTACCCTAAGCCTAACCCTAAGCCTAATCTTAACCCTAGGCTACCCTTGACTGCTTCTGCCTCCAATAGATTTCCTAAGCACTAGTGTTTTAAGGAACAGCTTAAAAAGAGAATCCTAATGTGATTTCTTTATAATGGGTGTGTTCCTTATCTTATCTTAGTGCCTAAACTCTTCTCCATGGCTGGACCCCCAAATAATATTCCTTTACGTGCTAAGGGGTATCTAGAGAGTGGGATAGGTTTAATAACTACCCTAACCGTAACGCGTACCCTAACCCTAACACCTACCCTAACCCTAACACGTACCCTAATCCTAACCCGTACCCTAAACCGAGCCCCAACCCTAACACTAACCCTAACCCCAACCCTAACCCATACCCTACGCCGTACCCGAAGCCCTCCCCAAACCCGTACCCTAAGCCGTACCCTAAGCCTAACCCTAAGCCTAACCCTAACCCTAGGCTACCCTTGACTGCTTCTGCCTCCAATAGATTTCCTAAGCACTAGGGTTTTAAGGAACAGCTTAAAAAGAGAATCCTAATGTGATTTCTTTATAATGTGTGTGTTCCTTATATTATCTTAGTGTCTAAACTCTTCTCCATGGCTGGACCCCCAAATAATATTCCTTTACGTGCCAAGGGGTATCTAGAGAGTGGGATAGGTTTAATAACTACCCTAACCCTAACGCGTACCCTAACCCTAACCCCTACCCTAACCCTAACACGTACCCTAATCCTAACCCGTACCCTAAACCGAGCCCTAACCCTAACACTAACCCTAACCCTAACCCTAACCCATACCCTACGCCGTACCCGAAGCCCTCCCCGAACCCGTACCCTAAGGCGTACCCTAAGCCTAACCCTAAGCCTAACCCTAACCCTAGGCTACCCTTGACTGCTTCTGCCTCCAATAGATTTCCTAAGCACTAGTGTTTTAAGGAACAGCTGAAAAAGAGAATCCTAATGTGATTTCTTTATAATGGGTGTGTTCCTTATCTTATCTTAGTGCCTAAACTCTTCTCCATGGCTGGACCCCCAAATAATATTCCTTTACGTGCTAAGGGGTATCTAGAGAGTGGGATAGGTTTAATAACTACCCTAACTGTAACGCGTACCCTAACCCTAACCCCTACCCTAACCCTAACACGTACCCTAATCCTAACCCGTACCCTAAACCGAGCCCTAACCCTAACACTAACCCTAACCCTAACCCTAACCCATACCCTACGCCGTACCCGAAGCCCTCCCCGAACCCGTACCCTAAGCCGTACCTTAAGCCTAACCCTAAGCCTAACCCTAACCATAGGCTACCCTTGACTGCTTCTGCCTCCAATAGATTTCCTAAGCACTAGTGTTTTAAGGAACAGCTTAAAAAGAGAATCCTAATGTGATTTCTTTATAATGTGTGTGTTCCTTATATTATCTTAGTGTCTAAACTCTTCTCCATGGCTGGACCCCCAAATAATATTCCTTTACGTGCCAAGGGGTATCTAGAGAGTGGGATAGGTTTAATAACTACCCTAACCCTAACGCGTACCCTAACCCTAACCCCTACCCTAACCCTAACACGTACCCTAATCCTAACCCGTACCCTAAACCGAGCCCCAACCCTAACACTAACCCTAACCCTAACCCTAACCCATACCCTACGCCGTACCCGAAGCCCTCCCCAAACCCGTACCCTAAGCCGTACCCTAAGCCTAACCCTAAGCCTAACCCTAACCCTAGGCTACCCTTGACTGCTTCTGCCTCCAATAGATTTCCTAAGCACTAGGGTTTTAAGGAACAGCTTAAAAAGAGAATCCTAATGTGATTTCTTTATAATGTGTGTGTTCCTTATATTATCTTAGTGTCTAAACTCTTCTCCATGGCTGGACCCCCAAATAATATTCCTTTACGTGCTAAGGGGTATCTAGAGAGTGGGATAGGATTAATAACTACCCTAACCCTAACGCGTACCCTAACCCTAACCCCTACCCTAACCCTAACACGTACCCTAATCCTAACCCGTACCCTAAACCGAGCCCTAACCCTAACACTAACCCTAACCCTAACCCTAACCCATAAACTACGCCGTACCCGAAGCCCTCCCCGAACCCGTACCCTAAGGCGTACCCTAAGCCTAACCCTAAGCCTAACCCTAACCCTAGGCTACCCTTGACTGCTTCTGCCTCCAATAGATTTCCTAAGCACTAGTGTTTTAAGGAACAGCTTAAAAAGAGAATCCTAATGTGATTTCTTTATAATGGGTGTGTTCCTTATCTTATCTTAGTGCCTAAACTCTTCTCCATGGCTGGACCCCCAAATAATATTCCTTTACGTGCTAAGGGGTATCTAGAGAGTGGGATAGGTTTAATAACTACCCTAACTGTAACGCGTACCCTAACCCTAACCCCTACCCTAACCCTAACACGTACCCTAATCCTAACCCGTACCCTAAACCGAGCCCTAACCCTAACACTAACCCTAACCCTAACCCTAACCCATACCCTACGCCGTACCCGAAGCCCTCCCCGAACACGTACCCTAATCCGTACCCTAAGCCTAAGCCTAAGCCTAACCCTAACCCTAGGCTACCCTTGACTGCTTCTGCCTCCAATAGATTTCCTAAGCACTAGTGTTTTAAGGAACAGCTTAAAAAGAGAATCCTAATGTGATTTCTTTATAATGGGTGTGTTCCTTATCTAATCCTAGTGTCTAAACTCTTCTCCATGGCTGGACACCCAAATAATATTCCTTTATGTGCTAAGGGGTATCTAGAGAGTGGGATAGGTTTAATCACTACCCTAACCCTAACGCGTACCCTAACCCTAACCCCTACCCTAGCCCTAACACGTACCCTAATCCTAACCCGTACCCTAAACCGAGCCCTAACCCTAACACTAACCCTAACCCTAACCCTAACCCATACCCTACGCCGTACCCGAAGCCCTCCCCGAACATGTACCCTAAGCCGTACCCTAAGCCTAAACCTAAGCCTAACCCTAACCCTAGGCTACCCTTGACTGCTTCTGCCTCCAATAGATTTCCTAAGCACTAGTGTTTTAAGGAACAGCTTAAAAAGAGAATCCTAATGTGATTTCTTTATAATGGGTGTGTTCCTTATATTATCTTAGTGTCTAAACTCTTCTCCATGGCTGGACCCCCAAATAATATTCCTTTACGTGCTAAGGGGTATCTAGAGAGTGGGATTGGTTTAATAACTACCCTAACCCTAACGCGTACCCTAACCCTAACCCCTACCCTAACAATAACACGTACCCTAATCCTAACCCGTACCCTAAACCGAGCCCTAACCCTAACACTAACCCTAACCCTAACCCTAACCCATACCCTACGCCGTACCCGAAGCCCTCCCCGAACCCGTACCCTAAGCCGTACCCTAAGCCTAACCCTAAGCCTAATCTTAACCCTAGGCTACCCTTGACTGCTTCTGCCTCCAATAGATTTCCTAAGCACTAGTGTTTTAAGGAACAGCTTAAAAAGAGAATCCTAATGTGATTTCTTTATAATGGGTGTGTTCCTTATCTTATCTTAGTGCCTAAACTCTTCTCCATGGCTGGACCCCCAAATAATATTCCTTTACGTGCTAAGGGGTATCTAGAGAGTGGGATAGGTTTAATAACTACCCTAACCGTAACGCGTACCCTAACCCTAACACCTACCCTAACCCTAACACGTACCCTAATCCTAACCCGTACCCTAAACCGAGCCCCAACCCTAACACTAACCCTAACCCCAACCCTAACCCATACCCTACGCCGTACCCGAAGCCCTCCCCAAACCCGTACCCTAAGCCGTACCCTAAGCCTAACCCTAAGCCTAACCCTAACCCTAGGCTACCCTTGACTGCTTCTGCCTCCAATAGATTTCCTAAGCACTAGGGTTTTAAGGAACAGCTTAAAAAGAGAATCCTAATGTGATTTCTTTATAATGTGTGTGTTCCTTATATTATCTTAGTGTCTAAACTCTTCTCCATGGCTGGACCCCCAAATAATATTCCTTTACGTGCCAAGGGGTATCTAGAGAGTGGGATAGGTTTAATAACTACCCTAACCCTAACGCGTACCCTAACCCTAACCCCTACCCTAACCCTAACACGTACCCTAATCCTAACCCGTACCCTAAACCGAGCCCTAACCCTAACACTAACCCTAACCCTAACCCTAACCCATACCCTACGCCGTACCCGAAGCCCTCCCCGAACCCGTACCCTAAGGCGTACCCTAAGCCTAACCCTAAGCCTAACCCTAACCCTAGGCTACCCTTGACTGCTTCTGCCTCCAATAGATTTCCTAAGCACTAGTGTTTTAAGGAACAGCTGAAAAAGAGAATCCTAATGTGATTTCTTTATAATGGGTGTGTTCCTTATCTTATCTTAGTGCCTAAACTCTTCTCCATGGCTGGACCCCCAAATAATATTCCTTTACGTGCTAAGGGGTATCTAGAGAGTGGGATAGGTTTAATAACTACCCTAACTGTAACGCGTACCCTAACCCTAACCCCTACCCTAACCCTAACACGTACCCTAATCCTAACCCGTACCCTAAACCGAGCCCTAACCCTAACACTAACCCTAACCCTAACCCTAACCCATACCCTACGCCGTACCCGAAGCCCTCCCCGAACCCGTACCCTAAGCCGTACCTTAAGCCTAACCCTAAGCCTAACCCTAACCATAGGCTACCCTTGACTGCTTCTGCCTCCAATAGATTTCCTAAGCACTAGTGTTTTAAGGAACAGCTTAAAAAGAGAATCCTAATGTGATTTCTTTATAATGTGTGTGTTCCTTATATTATCTTAGTGTCTAAACTCTTCTCCATGGCTGGACCCCCAAATAATATTCCTTTACGTGCCAAGGGGTATCTAGAGAGTGGGATAGGTTTAATAACTACCCTAACCCTAACGCGTACCCTAACCCTAACCCCTACCCTAACCCTAACACGTACCCTAATCCTAACCCGTACCCTAAACCGAGCCCCAACCCTAACACTAACCCTAACCCTAACCCTAACCCATACCCTACGCCGTACCCGAAGCCCTCCCCAAACCCGTACCCTAAGCCGTACCCTAAGCCTAACCCTAAGCCTAACCCTAACCCTAGGCTACCCTTGACTGCTTCTGCCTCCAATAGATTTCCTAAGCACTAGGGTTTTAAGGAACAGCTTAAAAAGAGAATCCTAATGTGATTTCTTTATAATGTGTGTGTTCCTTATATTATCTTAGTGTCTAAACTCTTCTCCATGGCTGGACCCCCAAATAATATTCCTTTACGTGCTAAGGGGTATCTAGAGAGTGGGATAGGATTAATAACTACCCTAACCCTAACGCGTACCCTAACCCTAACCCCTACCCTAACCCTAACACGTACCCTAATCCTAACCCGTACCCTAAACCGAGCCCTAACCCTAACACTAACCCTAACCCTAACCCTAACCCATAAACTACGCCGTACCCGAAGCCCTCCCCGAACCCGTACCCTAAGGCGTACCCTAAGCCTAACCCTAAGCCTAACCCTAACCCTAGGCTACCCTTGACTGCTTCTGCCTCCAATAGATTTCCTAAGCACTAGTGTTTTAAGGAACAGCTTAAAAAGAGAATCCTAATGTGATTTCTTTATAATGGGTGTGTTCCTTATCTTATCTTAGTGCCTAAACTCTTCTCCATGGCTGGACCCCCAAATAATATTCCTTTACGTGCTAAGGGGTATCTAGAGAGTGGGATAGGTTTAATAACTACCCTAACTGTAACGCGTACCCTAACCCTAACCCCTACCCTAACCCTAACACGTACCCTAATCCTAACCCGTACCCTAAACCGAGCCCTAACCCTAACACTAACCCTAACCCTAACCCTAACCCATACCCCCGTACCCAGAAGCCCTCCCCGAACACGTACCCTAATCCGTACCCTAAGCCTAAGCCTAAGCCTAACCCTAACCCTAGGCTACCCTTGACTGCTTCTGCCTCCAATAGATTTCCTAAGCACTAGTGTTTTAAGGAACAGCTTAAAAGAGAATCCTAATGTGATTTCTTTATAATGGGTGTGTTCCTTATCTAATCCTAGTGTCTAAACTCTTCTCCATGGCTGGACACCCAAATAATATTCCTTTATGTGCTAAGGGGTATCTAGAGAGTGGGATAGGTTTAATCACTACCCTAACCCTAACGCGTACCCTAACCCTAACCCCTACCCTAGCCCTAACACGTACCCTAATCCTAACCCGTACCCTAAACCGAGCCCTAACCCTAACACTAACCCTAACCCTAACCCTAACCCATACCCTACGCCGTACCCGAAGCCCTCCCCGAACATGTACCCTAAGCCGTACCCTAAGCCTAAACCTAAGCCTAACCCTAACCCTAGGCTACCCTTGACTGCTTCTGCCTCCAATAGATTTCCTAAGCACTAGTGTTTTAAGGAACAGCTTAAAAAGAGAATCCTAATGTGATTTCTTTATAATGGGTGTGTTCCTTATATTATCTTAGTGTCTAAACTCTTCTCCATGGCTGGACCCCCAAATAATATTCCTTTACGTGCTAAGGGGTATCTAGAGAGTGGGATTGGTTTAATAACTACCCTAACCCTAACGCGTACCCTAACCCTAACCCCTACCCTAACAATAACACGTACCCTAATCCTAACCCGTACCCTAAACCGAGCCCTAACCCTAACACTAACCCTAACCCTAACCCTAACCCATACCCTACGCCGTACCCGAAGCCCTCCCCGAACCCGTACCCTAAGCCGTACCCTAAGCCTAACCCTAAGCCTAATCTTAACCCTAGGCTACCCTTGACTGCTTCTGCCTCCAATAGATTTCCTAAGCACTAGTGTTTTAAGGAACAGCTTAAAAAGAGAATCCTAATGTGATTTCTTTATAATGGGTGTGTTCCTTATCTTATCTTAGTGCCTAAACTCTTCTCCATGGCTGGACCCCCAAATAATATTCCTTTACGTGCTAAGGGGTATCTAGAGAGTGGGATAGGTTTAATAACTACCCTAACCGTAACGCGTACCCTAACCCTAACACCTACCCTAACCCTAACACGTACCCTAATCCTAACCCGTACCCTAAACCGAGCCCCAACCCTAACACTAACCCTAACCCCAACCCTAACCCATACCCTACGCCGTACCCGAAGCCCTCCCCAAACCCGTACCCTAAGCCGTACCCTAAGCCTAACCCTAAGCCTAACCCTAACCCTAGGCTACCCTTGACTGCTTCTGCCTCCAATAGATTTCCTAAGCACTAGGGTTTTAAGGAACAGCTTAAAAAGAGAATCCTAATGTGATTTCTTTATAATGTGTGTGTTCCTTATATTATCTTAGTGTCTAAACTCTTCTCCATGGCTGGACCCCCAAATAATATTCCTTTACGTGCCAAGGGGTATCTAGAGAGTGGGATAGGTTTAATAACTACCCTAACCCTAACGCGTACCCTAACCCTAACCCCTACCCTAACCCTAACACGTACCCTAATCCTAACCCGTACCCTAAACCGAGCCCTAACCCTAACACTAACCCTAACCCTAACCCTAACCCATACCCTACGCCGTACCCGAAGCCCTCCCCGAACCCGTACCCTAAGGCGTACCCTAAGCCTAACCCTAAGCCTAACCCTAACCCTAGGCTACCC